>NC_091543.1:5887500-6187500 GCF_030788295.1 Drosophila virilis
GCTCCTGCCACGCCACGTACCGCCCGCCGCCCGCCCCTCGCTCGAGCCGGGCTGCAGCTTTGCAGTTGCCATTCGCTGACTTTGGCTTTCATTGCTCTCACTGAGTTATGAGCTGATGCAATTCCTTCAGCTACCATTGTTGGCATCTTTAATGCTTGCCGTGGCTGTTGTTCTGGCCGTTGTTTATTTGGCTTAACATTGTCTTTGGCCATGGCCATAGCCGCACAGCGACTCTCACGACTTGTTCAACACGTTTGACACTCGCGCTACTCCAGATGCAAGGGATCCCGGCAAATGAATCGTATTCGAAATACTTTCATACTCTGGACAGCTGCCGCATACGTCATCATTTAGTAAATAAAAACTTCAGTTTCGTTTTTTATGCTTCCGTTTCGTGCGCTCTTTCATATAGTTTATTTAGCATATTATAAATATGCGTTTTTATTTTGTTTATTATGGAAAATATTCAACAATTCGCAGCGCTATTTTTTGTTTTTATAAACGAAAATATGCAGATGTTACTCTTTGCTCTGCTGAGCAGAAGACTTCAGATCAATTGAGCAATCATTATATTTGTATAAAGTGGTTGAGAACTATAGCCTAATTGTATTATAGGAAAAAGATGCAGACTTTCTTGTATTAAGTATTATTTATAAAGTTTTCTTGAAATATCTTATAAGGAATTTTTAATTAATTGCAACACTGGACAGAGATTTAAGCTTTTCTTTTCTAATGAATTATTTTAAAGTATTTTCAAATATTTATTCCCATTAAGAATCGTGCGATTCAAGCTCATTATCTTTACTTGAAACTAGGCTCAAGGATTTATAAGAATGGGGCTCTATTTTTTTTAAAGATTTTTTAAATACCAATTTCGAATTTCCCATATATCAAATATTTGACCTAAAAACATCTTTCTATCTTTCTCTTTTGCTCTAATTCACTTCACTGCCAACTATGTCTCTCCTTGTCGTTCACTCTCTCTCTCCCCGTCTATCTCTCATACTAACTATCTTCATGCTCTCTCCCATACTCCCACTCTGTCATGCTCACTATCTCTCATGCTCTCTATCTTAAGAGCGTCACAGAACTGTTTGCAATTCCTTTGGGCGTAGCATTCGTAAACGTTTTCAAAACCTTTGCAGCTTGCGGCAATTTGTAAAATTGTTAAATACTTTATCTACTCTCTTCTTTATTTTTAATAATATGAATATACCCCTAATACAGGGCATACGAAAAATGTTTGACTCAGAGTATAATTTGATTTGTTTTTGTTATTGTTTTCACTTATTTGCGTAATTAACAATTCATTTGTTTATGCTGCAAACGAAAATTCGTGTGTTTGGCTTCTGACTTATCCGCGGGTTACATTAGAATATTCCGGAAAAGTTTCGTGCTCGTTAATGTGTAAGTTGAAAGCTTTAAGCTTGAGTGGAGGTCGGGTAGGGTAGTGTAGGGTAGGGTATTCATATATTGTCATATCTCGGCTTTCACATGATTAATTTTGTTTATTGCCTCTGCCCTGTCTTTATTTTCTTCTCGCTGGGCTGTAATTCGATTTGACTTTTCTTGCTGATGTTGCCGTTGTTTGTTATTGCCCATTGTCTGATTTACATTTATTTGTTTACCTTTGGCTGTTTTTTTTGTTTATATTTTCTTTCTGTTTTTGTTTTATAACCGAACGCTGAAATTCTCATTTGGTCGAGCAGCTGTCAGCGCAGCTATCAAAAAGTCACCCACATTGATGGCTTATCGATGATGCGGAAAGTGTCTCCTTCGGGCCCCTCGACCTCTCGACCTCTCGGCCCCACGTCGGCTCTCGCGCCCAAATATTCAAGGTCTAGGCGGCTCTTTGGAGCATTTCACGGTCCACTGAGCCGTGGCCCAAATGTACTGTGCATAATTTTTATTACAAACAATTTTATTGCATATTTTACATATTCACATATTCCGCCAATTCGCAATTTGCGACACGCATCCAGCAATGGGGGGCTGTTGCCCCCAATCTCAATCCCAATCCCCATTCTCCATCTGGCAAATGCATCGTAAAAAGTGCTCTGCATTAAATGCAATCGTTAAAAATGATAAATGATGAATCGCCAAGTGCTGCGGAACTGGAACTGGAACTGGCACTGGCACTGCAATTGGAATTGGAATTGGAATTGGAACCAATTAACCGACAAAGGCTGATTGTCTCAAAAGCAATTCCATTTCCATTTTCAGTAATTAAACTGATGCCAAACGATAAGGCTATGGGAATGTGAGCGGTATCGTAATCATTTTGCGTAATCTCTGGGCAGAGACAAAGCCTCATTTTCAAAGACGCAGCAAAATTTGAACCAGCGTCTTGCAGCTTGCTGTTTCGACGCTGGCACAACTAAGGCACACATTCTTAGCGAACGCAAACTTAGTTCTTTTTCTTTTTAAATCAATAATAATTGACTTTTCCTTGTAAATAATAATAATTGAAATACTTAACTAAATAAAGCAACATAAAAATAAAAAAAAACCTGTTACATTTGAACCAGCGACCCACAGCTTGCTGGTTCAACGCTAAGGCAACTAAGCCTCCCAGGCGTAAGCTCATGAATCGAATCAAACAAAGCGGCAAATGCAAGTTATCTATAGAAGATCATGATCAATTACAATACTAAAAACTCATCAAATCCGATTTAGTCAGACTTAGCTCAGATGTCTAGAGATATGATTAAATGGGCATATTTCATATTTGAAGCAATTATACACAATTATATGTCTAGACTTGCTTTCCTTAATTATATCTTAATTAACAATCGATTGTTCACAGGGCAGCTATAGGATTTAGTGGGGCGATAGGAAAAGTTCTATCAAGTTAGCAACAGTTGGGATTGAGGAGGAATCGGACAGATGAGTTGTGCTTAAGTCTGACTGAATATATAGATAGATAAATAAGTACAATAATGTTTGACTACACAACATTCGCATACCCTCTAAAAAGAGGGTACAGTCAATGCGACCAGCAAACACCCTACAAATATATATGTATTATGCACTAAAATTTGTTAAAAACTTGGCTGATTATAGAGTATAGAGTTCTTTCATAATATAAACGATGTCACAAGCTGACCGCTTGAACCAAGCCAACCGTTCGTGTTGCCCTAGAGTTGCCCAAAAGCTTTTAGACAGCCACTTGTTTTGGCCTACTTGAGCATGAGATTTACTGGCGTAAAGAAAGAAAAAAAAAAGAAAAGCGATTTTTCCCAATTCAATTTGCATTTTTGTAATCAACTCGGCGGAGAAACTGCAGCTGATCAATGGGAGCTGCTTTCTCGAATTTACCGAATCAATAATTTTGATAATTTACTACGCGTTTCATAATTATTTGGCCTTGACTATTGGCAGCTTTTTGATTGGGGAAAATTCGCTGGCGTTTGTGTGTTTTCAAATAAATATATATATTTATCGAATTATACTTTTAATATCATGTATAATAATATATAATAAAAACCTAAACCAATTCTTGAAGAACTACATGCATTTTAATTCACTGAAAAGCCAAGGACTTCAAACTAACCTAACTTTTCAACACGTTCACTCACTCTTACAACCGCCCTCTCTCTCTCTCTCTTTTACTCTCCCTCTCTCTCTCTCTCGTTGACAGCACTCTTAAGCCTGGGCGCTCTAGTCGCACTCCTCTCGCTAACTTCTATGACCTTGGCCAGCATTACGTACAGTGTTGAGCAGCCAAGAGGCACGATAAGGTCCAGTGTTGGACAGGGCAATACGATGTTTATGCTTGGCAGCAGCGTGGTAGATGCGGAGGCCGATGAGATGGATGAATTAGATTCGGGTATACTGCTGCCCGACGAGAAGGACAATTGCCCGGCGGGCTACTTTCACTGCAATACGACGGCCCAGTGCGTGCCGCAGCGCGCCAACTGTGACGGGAGCGTGGAATGTGATGATAGGTCGGACGAGTGGAACTGCGTCAATGAGGTGGATGCCAAGTACTGGGATCACTTATTCCGCAAGAGCTCGTTCGGGCGCCAGGGCATGGATGACAAACCAATTGGCGTGTGTTGTGAGTACCCGATGGCTGATAAAAACATGATAAACAACAAGGTCAAAGCAATTAAGGCGCCTCGTTAAGAGCGACAATACTGTGCGAGTGGCGCCAGCTAGCGGACGCTTGGCCCATTGAGGTTATGTACCTCTCTATGTCTCCCTCTCACTCTCTCTCTCTCTCTCTCTCTGTCAGTCGCATTCGCATTTTAATAATAGAAATTCGCATGTAAATTCGCAAGTTTCCATTCAGTTTTCATTCATTTAATTAAAAGACTCAAAAGACAATTATCCTTGATGACAATTGTCTCAAATGTAATGTTGCCATCCCGACGCACAGTAAATATCCCGTTAACGCGAATTCGTTTCGCATTTTCATTTTCTCTGTTTTTCCCCCTTTTTTTCTGCTTTGAATCATTTTCAGACTGGCCGAATGCGAAGAACTTCAGCTGCCCGTGTCGCGGCAACGAGATCTTGTGCCGCTTTCAACAGCTCACGGCGTTGCCACCTCAGCTGCCCACCAACAATCTGTCAACCCTGTAAGTACCCAAAACTGTTGCCGTATATTTATGAAAGGTAGGGGCATGTATGTGCAATTACTTTTTGGCAAATAGCAAGAATTTTGTTGCCAACTGGCGCGAGTTAGCAGATATGGCAACACCAAGCAGTGTTGATTAACAAAGTTGTAAGTGACGCATTTAACAAGACGGTGTTGCCACTATTTAAACGCAATCAAGCTACTTGTCAACTAACAAGCATTTTGACAAGTTAATAGAAGAAAATATCTCTAAGAAGACTTTGAAGTGGAACTTAAGCTTTTGGTTTCATTTAACACATACTTAATGTATATAATGCTTATTTTCATTTTCAGAGTTTTAGAGTGCTCTAATGTTTTGTTTTATTTAAGCTTTGTATTAGCTTTAACATTTAACCATTTGTTCTTTTTTTATAGTTTCCGCTCTTTTGTTTCCTGGTAATTTATTAATTTACTTTTACTACATGCATCTGAGTTTTATTTCTTCAATTGTCGCTCGCCCTTTTCCATTTATGTTTTTATGCTATTTTGAAGGGTAGTCAATAAACCATGTGTCCTCCAATTAGGCTGAAGAAATCTATTTATTATCTAAAATTTTACACATTTTTGCCTATTTTATGGTCCCAACTTTGCATCATTCCAAATGCAATTACTTTTCATGCCTTTTTTAAGCACTCTTTGTATATATTTCGGTAAGCAGCCCAATTAAATAGACTTTAATATTTTGTGGATTGTATGAATTATCTTTAGTTTCCAAGGTCTTGCGTAATGTTGCCCACATTATTTGCGTTCTAAATCCACTTACTTTGCAAGCCTTTTCTCAATATACGTTCAATATACTTCAATATTTTATAGGTTCTACGAATATGACCAATACTGTATTTTAGTCAATGAACCAATTGATTTCAAATTAATTTGGGGGTTTCTTTTTTTTCTTTTCTTATCCATAGCGATCTGACGGGCAACAATTTTGGCGTCATCGACGAAACCTTCTTCGGCGGGCTGCCCGCGGTGGAGAGCCTGTGAGTAATGGATGCCGGCTGTAAGTCGGAGCCCGTAAAGCTCCGGCTAAGGCCTCGTTAAAATCGAAATTCAAGCGCCCGGCGACCAGAAGCCGACCAATTGTGAATGCTTGTGTTTAGCTGTTGAAATTTTAAGATACAGTCCCAGATATTAGCCTCCTGCTGTGTCCTTTAAGCAGCCACACGCTGGCGCACATACAAATTACGCACACAACTCGACTGCATGGCTGGGCGAGGGGCAGAGGGATCAGCATGGCAGGGTGGCTGTGTGGGGGGTGGGGTAGGGGGGTTACATGGGGATATGGCAGACAGCTCGTATCGTGTTTTGCAGCCGGTTGCAGTTTATGTGCCACTGTGTTAAAGGACACTCACTGCGACCAGGCTAAAGCCGTAAAACCGTTTTAACATACGACAAAATGTGAGACGCTTCGTTAACACTGCAAAAAAGAAACAAAAGAAAAGCAAAACACCCGAAAACTTATCCACAGATGAAAATATGAAAAGCGCTCCGAGTAGCTAAAGTTATCAAATTTGGCTTAAATTTAACGCCTCGCAGTCAATTCGAGAGGGGCGGGTTTTTGCAAGAGATGGAGAAAGATTCAACTAGGCACTAGATTACGGGAAAATTCAGTATAAAGCCCTTGGAAAGTAAATTTTGCAACTAATTTCTTGAAGAGGAAGAGTCTAAGGAGACGGGAGGCTGACTACGCGAGAGGTCAACAAAAGGTAGTCAATATGCCTAATGTCAGATACTCAGAGAAGCAGAGAAAGAGAGAGAGATAGAGAGAAAGAGAGGGAGAGTGACAGAGAGAGCCATATATATGGTTTGATCATAGCAAATGAAGACGTTTAAGGACAGAGAGACAAAGAAACGGAGAGAGAGAGAGAGAAAGGGACAAAGACATAGTATGATTACAACAGGGACAGAGCTTAACATGTTATGTGCTAAGACAGAGAGAGAGTAAATGGGAAAGCGAGAGAGAAAGGGATAAGGAAAACAAGGCAGACAATGAAAAAAAATTGTTTGCGTTCCGTTCAATAAGATTGACAGAGAGAGAGAGAGAGAGAGAGAGAAAAAAATAACAAGAGAGGGATATAGAATGTCGCTGACAGATTGGACTGAGAAGAAAGAGAGATGGACAGAGAAAGAAAGGAATCCAAAGACATAATTCGAACTCGAGAAAAATAATATCTAATATCCAGCTTAAATTCCTAAGAATTCGTTAGATTACGCGGAATTTTCTCTCAGTGCTGCCATAGTTGATTCATTAGCTACGGCCTGCGTTGCCAGACTTTGTAGTTAATCCATCTTGGCTACGAGCATATTGCCTATTGGCCACATTGCTTAAGCCTAAGCACTTGGATATCCATCACTGGGACAGTTTCTGCCCGAACACAGCCCCACACGCACCCCCCGCCCACATACGGACACACATGGACACGGACACGCCCACCATCTGGCCTCCTTTTGGCCGGCACTTGAGCCGCATCTGCGTAAGCCGCTGTCAATTGCTGCCATCTGGTTGCGGATCCTCTCGTTTTTGAAATTGACAAATTCCGGCGACACCCCAATTATATCGCATGGGAATCGGAAAGACGCAAAGATGACGCGGCGCTTCCGGCTGAGGCGTCCGCGTGGGCTGTCGGACATTTGTAAAAATTAAATTGACCTCAGGCTGTCAAAGCAAATGCGTTCGAGTTATAATCAAAAAGTGTGTGGGATTTAACAATGAGAGAGGCTATTAAAACTAATTGTGCGAGCGCTTCACGCCAAATTGCCCGACTTGCCGATACCCTGTGCGAAATTTGAAATGCACTTGAGCTACTTAAAGCAAAGGCAGAGTTTGGGCATCAACTGCTCAGCGGCTGAATTTAGAAAGAGTACGTGACTGGTAGATACCCTGTAGCTAGCTTATGAGCACTTTGCCCTAAAAGTCACTGAGATATAAATAGGAATCTTACAATCGACAGCTAAAAAACAGAAAGAGAAGAGTAAGCAACAGAAATACAAGACTGTCAGACGCCATGATACCCTGTACATAGTGAAAGTTTATTTGATACCTTAAAAAAATGCAGCTTAAAACATTAAGAAGATCTGAGCATGAATAATAAAGGACTGCCAACACAGAAGAGCTCGATAGTTGAGTATGCTAGGCTGGTTAATACCCTGTAGCATGCTTAAAAGCAGAATAACTTTCTTGACTGACAGATACCCTGCGCTTAGTTTCAAACAAACAAAATATGTACTCGTTTAGCAGGGTATGAGAAAGGGAATTGATAAAAAGAATGAGAAGAATTCAGCTTAAACGATTTCCGACGCGCTTTAACAAAGTTTTCGCTCTAAAAATGAAATATTTCTGAATTTGTGCGAGTAGCTTTCCTGTTGCTCACAAACGCCTCAAGAAACGCTCAGCTGCTTTTTCTTGTTAGGTTTGGAATAAAAAAAAAAAAAAGGGAAAGAGATAAATAAATTGTTTGCGTTTCTTAACTTGAAGTTTTTGTTCTTCGCCGTCAGCCGCATTTTCAGTGTGCGGAAAAACTTGACAATTGAATTTCATATTTATTAAGTTTTATTCATTGTTGTTTCTATGTGTGCGCACACATATCCTACTCATCATCTGTATCTGTATCTGTATCTGTATCTGCATCTTTATTCGTATCTGTATCTGTATCTGTCTCTCTACTCGCCCTTTTACGCAGGGTGCTCAAGCTTTGCGCAATCCGTGAGATTGCCTCTCATGCATTCGATAGACTGGCCGCCATTCCACTAAAGACACTGTAAGTATATGTTCAAGGCGGGGAGGGGAGGGGGGCTGCGTTTGGCTGGGGCAGGGTGTTGGTTGGGGCATAACTCATAATTAAGTCTCATTATTTATGTGCTCTTTATTTATTTGTTGCTGCCGCTGCGGCGGCTGCCTCTTCAAATTGGCCTTCCTCTCTAAAAGCAAACAATTTGTATACCCTATACACAATGTGCAGAAGAGTATATTGGCTTTGTGCAAAGTCCCACCATCGATTCATCTGTCCGTCTTTCTGTTCATCTGATTCAAGTAGACTTAAGGGATAATATAACAACGCTTACGCTTAAACAAATAATTTGTATACCCTATACACAATGTGCAGAAGAGTATATTGGCCTTGTATAATGTCCGGTTGTCAATTCGTCCGTCCGTCTGTTAATTTATGCGAATTAAGTTAAATTACAGAATAACATGGCAACGCCCACATTGAAGTTGACAATTTAAATAAAATACCCTGTTCATAGCTTGCAGCAGAGTATATTGTGCCTGTCGCATCAAAGCCGTTGCCATATTAACATTTTAGAGTGACCAGCGTGAGCAAATGTTGAATGAAAACTTCTACTGAGCTTCTGTTAAGATCTTTACATAAATCCAAAACTTATAATTATTATAATTTGTTGTGGAAAACTGTGAATGCGTATTGCGCAGTCGGTTATACCCGACTGCCACACACTGACTTGCTCTACTCTTGTTCTACATTGACTTTTGCCTCCCCCATTTTTTTTTTTCCTTTTTCAGTTATATGGACGATAATGAATTATCGCGTTTACCAGAGCATTTCTTTGCGCCGGGCAATCAATTGCGCATTTTGTGAGTATTATTACCTATTAATTTATAATTATTCGCATTATTAACCGTTAACTGTGCGCCTTTAGTCACACTTTATGCTTAATTTACCGTTGCTCTTATGTGTCTTTTTAATAATTGAAGAGTAGGCATTTGCCGCGACTTAAATGCTTTTGATTAAAATATTACATATGCTTAGCTGTTCAAAATCGAATTATTGTAATATATATTTGGGGAAATATAAATAAATAAAATATGAACTATGACAACCATAGCTTAATATATATATATATATAAAGCAAACTGAAATATACACAAAGGGAGACATTTGCGATGCCATAAAGTATATTCTAGATCAGCATCAACAGCCAAGTTGATACAGCCATATCCATCTGTTCGACAGTCTGTTGCTATGCGTATTGTGTCTCAGTTTGAGAGCTATCGGACCGGACCACTATATCATATAGCTGGCCTAGGAGAGATCGGTCGGAAAGTAGTTTGTTGTGGGGCAAACGTTTTTCCGACATTTACTATTTAAACTATGCTCAGTATCAAGATCGCACTACCTAATTATATATAGGAAGAATCGGTTGAAAGTGAGTTTTTTTATGGCAAACTATTCTGTACTCCGAGATATTTTTCTCAAGCTCAGCATTTATGAGCTTCACTTTACTCACATATCTGCAAAGCCTTCAGGCAAATGTCAAAAAGGGTATTAGATATCCTTACTTTCTCGTTTTTTTTATATATAATCAAAGACAAAATCAGAGGAAGCTCTGCAATGAGCCCAGTGCTCAGGCACTTCTATTCAAAGCTATTGCGTTGGCAAATTGCGCATACGCCGCGTGTGCTGCAATCATTTTTAAAGGCCTTTTTTTACGCGCTATTCACATAATTAACACATAAATATCAACTGCTTTGGCTTGTTTATTAGCTTTGGGCACCGCATTTGACATTGGCAATTCGCAAAAAAAAAAGAAAGGTTTTTGTTAGAATTTTACATTAGCTTGTTATAAATATTAAGGCATTCACTATTTATGTGGCGCTCGCCAATAAAATAAACATAAATTGCATTGAATTGTCAAAAGTAAATAAACACGAGAGCACAAATATATCTACGCCACGCCGAAGATTAAATACCCTTTCAGACATTTGCCTTATGGCCTTTGCGGATATGTGAGAAAAGTGAAGCTCGTGATTGCGGAGTTTGTTGAAAATATCTTTTTCCATTGATTTTTCCCATGGAGCTTTATAATATATAAGGTCGATCTTGATAAGACTTGATACATGTATAAGAAGCATAGTTTTAATAGAAAATGGCGAATTTAGTCATGATATCTTCTTCATACAGGAACCTACTTTTCGACCAATCCGTGGCAGCTATATGATATAGTGGTCCGATCCGACCGGATTCACCATATATACTCCCTGCACAGAGAGACGAACCTATGCATAGTTTCAAGACGATAGCCTTAAACTTGAGGGACAAGCTCGCATAGAAACAGACAGGGGGAAAAAGAGACAAATACACAGAGGGAGGGACAGATGGACAAGACTCTATCAAGTCGGCTGTTGATGCTGATCTAGAATACATATACTTTATGGGCTCGGATATGACTTCTTCTATTCGTTGCACATTTCTTGAGAAAACTTTAATACCCTCTAAGGGTAAGGGCATAAAAACGACTATTTAAGTAACCCGCTTTCATTTAATTTACAGCAGCAAAAGTTGAGCTTAGACTAGTTTCACTAAATCACGCATTTTTATGCAAATTCTATATATATAATTTTATGTCTATGTACACACATTTGTCAAATGAAGGATTAGCTGATATTAGGAAATTAAAACCAAACCCTAAAACCGCAACAACTATGTTGTGCGCAGGGCTCGACCTATAAGAGATTAGTTTTTGATTGCATTTTTGAGAGATTGGGAAGATTCTTAGGCTGTGTCTACTAAATGATATCTATATACCAAATTTGGTGTTTGTAGTTCTTAAAATCTGCGAGCTATGCTTAAAAGATGATGTCTTCCAATCGATATTTATCGATATTATCCAGAGAAGAGGAGTTATCGAAAAGCAAATGAGAATGCTCGTGCTGCACTTTTGTTGTTGCCGATATCAAAGCAAATGGTCATAGTTGAAGCGACTCATCAACCTGATCGAAAATATATATAGACACTTTCTTGGGTCAAAGCACAATTATATGCAATATACATATATATATATATTATATTATATACTTTCTACCCATTTTTGTTCGGATTTAATTGATGTCTTTACTTTAATTTAAATAAACTTTGCTTAACCAAATTAATACGTAAATATTTCTTAAAATCTTATTATTTAAATTGAAATGAAACCCGATTGAACGATAAGCAATTTAATATGCTTGCCAACACATGCCGTGGCAGCTTTTGTGCGCAACTGTACTTGCACAATTGGGCTGGACCAAAACTTTTTAGGCAGGCTGCACATAACAAATGTGCTTATTAACGGGTCTGGCTGGAGGTGGAACGAAAAAAGCTGTAATTGCCAATAACTGTAGATATATAATATGAGCCGAGATAAGGACTTGCAGGCACACACACACACACACACACACACACACACATGCAGTGGAAATATTGCACACAGGAGCAGAGACAGTTATGTGCACCCACAATTGTTGATTGTATCATCATGTGGGCGGCTGTGCCTGTGCCTGTGCATGTGTGTGTGTGTGTGTGTGTGTGTGTGTGTGTGTGTGTGTAGATGAATAACAGCAGATAATAATTATGTGTGTGTGTGTTTGCAGCTATTGTTGCGTATACGCACCGTTTGCCAGTTGGGACCATAAAGTGGCCCATTGTCTGGCCCTGGCTGAGGTTCAGCTCTTGCTGCGGTTTTTTTTTTTTTTTTTGGTTGAAACGAGGCGAGGGACTTGTAAAATCGACTAGATGTAGATGTGTGCATAATAAAAATATTAGCACACGCAGTCAAAAGTTTTTGGGCGTTGTGGATGCGGCCGTGGGCGTGGCACAGTTCCGGTGTTCGGTCTGAGCAGCCCAAAAACGGACAAGAGCAGACGGCGACACAGGAAACTAAAATAGAAAACAAAACAAAAGCACATAAACAACTCAGTTACAGTTTGTGCCAGGACGGGGGGGGGGACTTGGCTTAAGTCAGCTGATGGATGGGGGGGAGGGGTGGAGTAGTAGCTGCACCGGAGGCACAGCTGCTGCTGGCATTGGCCGCAGTCGGTTTTCAATTTTTGCAGCTCGCCGCGTTGACATTTAGCCTGGCCCAGTCAAGGCGTGGCAGTGGGCGCTGGGCGCCAAGTTGCATTTAATGGCTTATTAAAATGCTGTCTCCCACTCTGAACACTCTCTCGAATACCCTGTAGCCATTGCATAGTGGCAAAAGAAGGGGGTATCATAGTTTTGAACGGCTGTAGACATAAAATTTATCAGGTGAGCTCTCAAAAAGTACAAGCAGATAATGTATATTTCGTTTATTGAATGCATTTCTTCACCTTTCGCCTAAAATTGTAAGGAATGCATATTGTCAGGCATAGATTTCAGCCTGGGGATTTGCTGCCTTATTAAAACCCAGCAAGTCCCATAAAGATCGGACAATAAAGGCCGAAGTTATGCAGGAATAGAACAGAATAGAATTCGTAGAGTAGAAAGTTGGGAGGCATGCTTGCAACAGGGTATCTGCTAGTCGGGTATTCCACGCCAGTGCCAGGCCCGCTGGCCCTATCTGTCATTGTCTTTGTCGACTGTTTGTTGGGCGCATTAAAATAACATTATGTCTAATGTGGCAAAGTTTTCTTGAATCTTGAATCACCTGCAGAATTTTGGCACGCAATCAACTGAGCAGCCTGAGCAGCGGCGATTTTCGTTATCTGCAGCACTTGGAGGATCTGTAAGTATATCTCGAATGCTCCGAATGCTTCTCGCTAATTGCTGCCCTGCTCCCACCCAACAGCGATCTGCGCGGCAATCTTATATCACACTTTGAGGCGCAGGTCTTTGCTCAGCTGCACAGCTTGGAGGTGCTGTAAGTGGACGCCAGCTTGAAGTCCCTTCGAATCGCCGGTCTATATCTTTCTCTACTCCTCGTTTCGTTTAGGTACTTGAACAATAATCGCTTGCAGCAGCTTCGACCGGGCATGTTTCCCAGCAATTTGGTCCATTTGCACACTTTGTCGCTGGCGCACAACCAAATTTCCAGCATTGCGGCCAACACGTTCACATTTCCCCAGCTGCGGCACTTGTAAGTATTCAGAGAGGGAGGTGTCCTTTGGCCAACACATAGTTCAAATGGCAGGAATTTTTGTTACATTTTCGCTTACAGATTTCTGGCCGGCAATCAATTGTCCTACATACGCGACGGAACCTTTTGCAACCTCAGCTATCTACAAGGCTTGTAAGTAACAACAACATCAACAGCAACAACAAATTGAAAACCAATAACACGAAGAGAGAACAGTCAAATAAACTGACTGACTATGCGAATACCCTGTGAGTGGGCAAGTTAGACAAGTGAAAGCAAGAAGCGAAACTGAAAAAGAAGCCGAAGCGAATCGACTTGAGCCTGCAAACAGAGCAATCAGTTAAACTGATAGACTATTCAAATACCCTGTGAATCGTCAGTCAAATTACTTTTGGGCCATGCCTAGAAATACTTTATACTGACCTATTTAAATACTCGAGTAATTACAAGTTAATAAAGTTAATTACTTATTAATTACTATAAATACTTAGGTTATATAACTGGCGTTATATCATGTGAACAACTGAGGAAATTCCAAATACTTAATTAATTTTTTGAGCAAAGAATGTAATTAAATGGATTATCAAGAGTAATTAACTGCAAAAATTGTCAGTTCATTGCTATGCAAATTCAGGCGTCGCGCTTACCTCGTTTGTGTAGAATTTTCTGCAGGGTATTTGAAAGAAATATTTTTGGGACAACAGAAATTGCGAAGCGTCTGATAGGCATATAAAAATCTGTCGCGGCTTATCTGGCCTGCGAGTTTTTCAATTTGGTTAGGCTTAGGCTTTTGCCACAAAAACGGGGGGGGAAGTATGGGACGGTGGGAAGGGCTGTGAATGTTTTTTGTGTTTGTGTAGCCTGCGCTTGAGGAATTTCATTTATCAATAATGACAGACAAAAGGGACACGCCAAGCGATTCAACTGGAATGTGGGCAGAAAAAAAGCCAAAGAAAAGAAAATAAAAGAAAATGGAAAAGAAATATTAGAAAAAATGACAGATAAACTAGTTTTGTTTGCCTTTCGCCAATGCATATTGAGCAGCAGCAGCTCTCTCTCTCTCTCTCTTTCCCTCTCTCTATCTCTCTCTCTCTTGCTCTGACCAGTCACATGCAACAAATGGCCGCGACACAGCTGCAACTTTAATGATAAAACTTCTGCAGCGACGTGGCCAAATGTTGTTGCATGCTTAGCGGCAGCGCCCACACACAAACACACTCACACACCTGCACACACTAACACCTTGACATAACTTCTTCCTCAGGCATTTGAATGAGAACCAAATCGAGAAATTCGATTTGCATGCCTTCGACTGTCTGGAGAATCTCAGCTCCCTGCTGCTAACTGGCAATCGCTTTAAGACCCTCGAGCCGGCTGTGCTGCAAAATCTGAGCAGTCTTGACTTTATGTAAGTATATACCATATAAACAACACGAAAGAGCGCATTAATGAGCTACACCTTTTTTTTGTACTCTGTTCACAAAGATAGAGACTTGACTCTTTGCATTCTATACTTGTGCCACGCCCATTAGGGCTGTGACCAAGTTGAAAATCTCCTTTTATCACAGCCAAGACTTTAGTGAAGTACTCTGCTGCACTGCATTTATATATATATATCTACGACAACATTATTTTTGATAGAATTAAAATGTGGACGATTTACGACAAAAATCAAGGTTTGAACCAACATGTTGGTTCAACCATGAAGAAAGCTTTTAAGACAGCGCGTCATGCGAAAGAATAAGAAATCTTTTAAGGTTTTGCAGCCCTGGTAAAAAAACAAAACAGAGTCGTTTCGATTGATATGAACGGTAATTCGACTGTGAGCAGAGTATGCCGCAGTCGGCTGGAGCCGACATAAAAACAACTTGTTCTGTTTGTAATTGCCATGCTGCTCTCTCGCACTCTCTCCCTCTCTCTTGCAGCTACTTCTCGTGGTTCCACTTGTGCCGCGCCGCGTTGCATGTACGCGTTTGTGATCCCCGCGGCGATGGCATCAGCAGCACCTTTCATCTGCTCGATAACCAGCTACTGCGCGGCAGGTAAGTGCCTGACCCCCTGACCCCCCTGGCCCACTGTCACCTGCCCACGCACTGGCTGAGCCAGCTTCATCCTCAAATCCTTGGCTGCAGCTCAGCAGGCAACGTGCAACTTACGACGCCCTCTTTTATGTTTATGTTTATGTTTATTGTTTACCATTTTGCTTAGCTTTATGTTTATGTTTTTTGCATATTGTTTTTGCTAGCCCCCCTCGTGCTTCGTTCGGGGCAATTATTTGGCAGATACTGTTGGATAAAGCTGAATTCATGTTTTGCCCCATTTTACCCATTTTCTATAAGTTCAGGGTATAAAGAAAGGATTAAAAAGTTGATGGGTTGATATTACTACCTATCTAAGCAAAACCAAAATAAAACTATTTAATCTCCACTTCTAAATATTTGAATATATATATATATATATATTTATATTTAGCATATTTTATATTAAATCTAAATACCAAATACTCGCAAAGTTTTAAGGTGCAATGTTCGATTCCTAAACAATTTCCCACACTGGCTAGCTCTAATTGCCTTACGACTGTTGAAAAAGTTTGTGCAATTTAATCAAGCATTTTACAACACTTAATTTATAGTTGGAAGTATTTCAGAATTAGACAGTTGGCTTTGAACTCAATTAAATGGCAAGCACTTGAGATTTGTGCATTGTTTCAAGCAGGAGAGAGAGACAGGGAGAGAGAGCGAGAATGAGACAGAATGAGAGAGAGAGAGAGCAATGAGAATGGGCAACAGTTATTAATTTGATTCAGGCAAGTGAAGGAGCGGTTTTAAGTAAAACAATTTATGGATTGTTTTTCGCCTTAATGTTTGTATTTGAATTTGAGAATGTGTTCTTGTTCTTCTTGTTATTCTTCTTGTTTTTGTTGTATGTTGTTTTTGCAGTTTTTTCGTTGTTATTGTTGTCGTGCTGTTGTTGCTGTTGTTGCTGTTGTTGTTGTTGTTGCTGTTGCTGTTGTTGGTCTATTTTATGACATTGGCGAAATTCATTTGGCTGCAACATCGACGGCCGAACAACCCGACGCTCAATTGTAGAGGGCACGGCGCAGGCGTTCGCGCAATACCAGCAATCGCATCTGGTGCTGATGGTCCGTGCTGCCCAATGGGGCTGTCGATGGCGGCTCCACCATTAGACCGTTGCGGCCGGCGCATGGCACGCCCCCGCCTCGATTGCGCACAACCAGATCCAGATCCACGACGGCGCTGAGCTCTTGATTTTGACGCTGATACTCAAAATGCATGCCGACCACTTACAGTAAATGCAATTTGAAAATTTAGACTATTTCTCGATTTGAGTACGACAATGTACATATAATATTATGACTGGACTTGACTATACACTGATACCATATGACAACAAATGCTCCGCACATTGCCTGCTGCCAGCTTCCTACTTTGTTTCCCCATCAACAAACTACATCATTCAGGCCAAATTTGAGGGTGAAAATTAAATCACCTAACTACAGCCTGAATTCTTTTAAGCATAGTTTTTCATTAAACGAAATATTGAGCGGGAAATGCTCGCTTTGCTGGGGTCCTTTTCACTTAATTGTTATCATAATTATTGTTATTATAAATACTTGTGCTCGAATTTATCATAGTTGACCTTTTAAAAAATGATGTGCACCTCGCTAATTTTAGATTCAAGCTTACAGCAACTTAGTGATTCTTTTATAGATATATTCCGTGGCGCACGTTGGGCGCCAATTGCAGTCGAAACTAGGAAAAAACGCCTTTTCCATTTGGCATTTTCATTTACTGGCAAACGGACGACAGACGGGCGGTCGGGCGGACGGGCAGCACTTGTCATCAGCTGCTAACGTGGCTGAGTGATTATCTGGTTGCTGCCTGCCTGCCCTGCCACAGCGGGACGTGAGTGGCTAATGTAGACGATGCCAACTGCCACGCCCCCCGTCCATGCTCACTGTGGCAATGCCTTGTGTGAAAATGAAAATTACGTTTTTCCTTCGGTTTTCCTTCAGTTTGTTTGTTTGTTTTGCTTACATTTACACGCTCTGCGTGCTGTCTGAGTTTTGAGTTTTTCACTTTTCCTTCGGCCTGCTCCTTAAAAGTCCCCGCAACACGCCCGCTGCCAACACTGGCAACTTGTCTAATGTGAGTTTGAGTGTGTGTTTGAGTACTACTCGTTCGTCTACTCATTTTCCTGTTCGCATAAGCTGCAAAGCAAATATCACCAGATACAACTAGAGTGGGTGTGTGTGTGTGTCTACATGACTGCGAATGCCTGCACGTTGGGCAGCCGTGAGATGTGCCTGCTGCATTATTTGTATACCCTTGTAGAGGGTATTGTAAAACTGTCTTGAGTAGCAGACATTTCCAGTTCCGAGTATATGCATATGTATATTCCTGATCACCAGCAAGAGACGTGTTGATATAGCCCAGTTTATCTGTCCTTCTGCTCGTGTCTTCGCACTCAGCAATTGAACTTTACATATACAGAACTTTATCGGATCCCAATAACTTATAGCTGATAATAATCTTGCCACTAAGAAGTTTCAGCCTGCTCCTTGAATACAGATCAAATATTATCAAGAGCATAATACTATATCCGTAAAGCTCTATAGGAAAAATCAGGCGGAAATCCATTTTTATTTTCAACTTATAAACTTCTCTCGTTTTCTAGATATCCACACTAAATTCGACAATTGCGAGGATTTTCAATTATCTTCTCTTAGCAGACTTAACGACTTGGACTTATATATCATATGATACAATATGGCTAGTATTGTTTGAAAAATCGGATAACTTGTCTATTGAAGTATTTCCAACTGTCTGCAAGCACATTTGATCTTCGGTGTGCTGAATATAACTATTCCTTCTTCCTTCTTGGTTTTCTTCTTCAGTTGACGCTTTCATAAAAATTTAATACTTTTTCACAACCCTTTGTTTTTTTTTCTACTTTATCTGCCCTGCCTGGCGGGAGGTGTCATTATTCCCACCTCCTGGCAATTTGAGCCGCACTTTGTCCGCCTTCTCGAATTTTGTCTGCCAATTTTAGGCGATAGTTGAGTAAGAACCTCGAGATGAGGATGCCGCACACACACACACACACACACACATCATTATATATGTATTTATAAATAGTTGCATATCCATTTGATCGAAATCTTCGTATTACGCTTGACAATGTATTAAAAGGCATTTAAACGCGTTTGTAAGAAGGCCTAACTTCTGCACAGCTAAAGTAACCACAATGCCTGCGGTGGCAACCCTTACAAAATAGTGTTGCACAACAGCTTAGTAGTGTCTGCAAACGACTAAGAAGCTTTTTCTCGTATTTCCATCACAGTTACCAACCACTTTAACATGTTGTTAAACTGAAGAGCGCTTTGCTTAGTTGCTTGGCAGTCTTTTCCCTTCTGAAATCAGTTGAAAGCTTGGCTAGATGGTGAACAGAGAAGTAAACTTAAGTTGAATTGAGCACTTAATACAAGAGATTCTTCAGTCATACTACCAGACCCACAAATGCAAAGCTATCAAGCTGTATCAAACTTCATCAACTAAATGCTTAAAGCTCATTCACAGACAACTTTTTAAGCCAAGCTTAATGATGAGCTGAATGTTTATTTCAGGCCAAAAACCTCTTTCAAACCTTACTTCAACACAGCTTGTCTTGTTTAAAATAATATATTAATATTACGCTTAAAGCTCGTTTCAGGCTTATACTTGAGCTTAATACAATCAAGCATATTCTTAACTTGAAAGCTTGCACTTCAGCTCAAAGCACACTCAAAGGCCTGAAAACACAAATGACATTTGCGGATTTAAATGAAGCTTCAGCTTAAACTTAAAGTACAGCATAGCTCACAGGTTGCAGGCTACAAATGTTCTATGAAAAGTTCAAGCACCTTATTAAACATTCTTAAACTGAAAGCTCAGAATTACTACAATTTAAATATATATTTATTGCAACTTGTACAATTAAGCTCCTTTAGCAAGAAAAAGCTTGCTGAAAAGCTCTGTATGCAATTAAATTAAGCTCCCGCTCTCTCTTGCTCGAAGTAATCGCTCCTTAAAGCCTCACTTTAGCCTAGTGTCATTCAATCACAATTACTGGTGTGTAGGACGAACTTCTTGTCTTTACTTTAGCATTAACCCAGCAAAGTGTCATGATTTTTGCTTGTAAGGCAAATGAATGGATGACAGGACACTTGAAGCTGGCATAAATTACAGTCCCATTGCTAACTGGTTACCACTTCCCATCCCTCCCTTTCCCCTGCCCCCACCACGCACACTATCTTTGCAATCATCGTAAGTAGAAGGGAAGCATTCACAATTGTCCTCGACAGCAGCTGGCGGATGCGGAATGCCAACTACTAGTGTGCGCCGTGTCCTGGCAACCAAATCATAATTCCACGAACAAACAGCAGCAACTATGACTGCAATAATGAGCACCCAGCTACTTGACAATTGTGCGCCACACACACACACACACACACACACACCGCACACACACAACAAGCACACACACTCTGTGGCACAAAGGCGGCTACACCTAATTGGCCAATAACATTGAGTAGGGGTTTGAGGCGGGGGGGCGATGTGTTTGGGCACTTAAATTTGCTTTAATTGCCTAAATTTATGGCAATTGATATTCCGTTTACATACGCACTGTGGGCGCTTCCTCTCGCTCTCTCCCTATCTCCCCCTCTCTCTCTCTCTGTCTCTTTATCTATCATTTACCCTTTCTCTCTCTCTCTCTCTGTCTCCTCATCCCTCTCTAAACATCTTACGAGTGTTTTCCGGCCGTTTTTTCTTTCAATTATCAGCATCACCGCCAATTTCACCCATTTTCCGACATTGGAAAGTTGAAGTCTCCCGTACCATCTTGTACTCCATGTTTGGGCTCTAAATTAATGAATTTTCGCCCATTTAACAAGGTTCAAGTTATTGAAATTTACACGAAATCTCTTGTACTCCTCGACTCAGGACATAGTTTACATAGATATT
Source organism: Drosophila virilis (assembly GCF_030788295.1). Lineage (NCBI taxonomy): Eukaryota > Metazoa > Arthropoda > Insecta > Diptera > Drosophilidae > Drosophila > Drosophila virilis. Next base: position 5,907,973 of record NC_091543.1, read on the forward strand.
TAATATTTGGATTTGGAATCCATCGAATTAAGACCCAAAAGTGGGAATCAACGATTTCGAAACAAGTATCACATGCAGTTTTACATCAATCTTGGTAAATAGGCGTTTTCCGAGAATTTTCAACGAATGCGCATTGCATTTTTTACGTATTCATTACATTTTTATATCGAGCTTTAAGTTTTAGGAGTAGACACTTAAAGCTGCGACCATACAATCTTTGAACTCAATTTTCCACCAAGTGGAGTGGATTTTACGAAAAATGTGAAACACGTCTCAAATGAAAGTTTTCCCCCACATCACACAAGTTCTCAAAAAGGTGCAGCTTTCCAGCTCTAACAACTTGAGCTTTATGCTTTGATCATCAGTCAGTCAGTCAGTCCATCAAACCTGCCAGTCAGTCAATCAATCAATCAATCAGTTCCATGTAAATAGATATTTGCCCTTGTTTCTTTACAGCGTTTGGATCATGGCCTCGATTGCGGTGGTGGGCAATCTGCTCGTCCTGGCCGGCCGTTATTTTTACAAATCTCGCAGCAATGTGGAGCATTCGCTTTACTTGCGCCACCTGGCGGTCAGTGACTTCCTCATGGGCATCTACCTGACGCTTATCGCGTGCGCGGACATCAGCTTTCGCGGCCAGTACATTCGCCACGAGGAATCCTGGCGGCACAGCGGATTCTGCGCCTTTGCAGGTGCGTGCTCAAGTTCACCTCTGATCCACCAATATAATCCTATTGCTTGCAGGCTTTCTGAGCACCTTCAGCTGTCAGTCCTCCACGCTGCTGCTAACCCTGGTCACCTGGGATCGCCTGATGTCTGTCACACGGCCACTGAAGCCACGCGATACGGAAAAGATTCGGTAAGTTCAAAACTTAGACGCGATTCTGATGAACAATTATTGAAAAAGTGCTAAAGTGCCTTCAAGCATTGCTCTGAACCAGCTATGGCATAAGCGCCGGTGCGAACCCAAGGCTATACTATAAAACGAACATTCAACCTATTTAGTCGAACCTTAATCTAAACCAAACATTAATTTTTGATAAAAGAATTGCTTAATAATTAAAAATCAATTTAAGCATAATAAATATATGAGATATCAATAATAATAATAATAAATGGTATAAATATAAATATATGAAAGAGCCGGATTATTGTGTTCAAAGTGAAAAGAAAAACGATATTTGCGCCAAAAGAGTCTGACCTAAAGGCGAGATATTGTTGCTAGTCGTGAACCAAATACAAAAGTTCTTGAGTTCCCCAAAGCCTTTAACTTGTTTTAAAGTATTGAAGATTGGGTAGAACTTAAATCACAGCCTCAGTGCAGTGCTGTGAAACGCTATTCAAATGTGTTCACGCGGCAGTGTTGTAAAACGCAAATGCATCTATTAAACATGGCTTTTTGCTTTCAGAATTGTTTTGCGCCTGCTGCTTGTGTGGGGCATCAGCTTTGGATTGGCTGCAGCCCCGCTGCTGCCCAACGACTATTTTGGCGCCCATTTCTACGGCAACAACGGCGTCTGCCTCTCGCTACACATACACGATCCCTACGCCAAGGTGAGCATGCAAAGCGGAATCGAATTGAAAGTATTTAACTCGACTATTTGACAGGGCTGGGAGTACTCGGCGCTGTTGTTCATCTGCATCAACACGATCTCGCTGATATTCATACTCTTCTCGTACGTGCGCATGCTGCAGGCGATACGCGACTCCGGCGGCGGCATGCGGAGCACGCACAGCGGACGCGAGAGTGTGGTGGCCACGCGGTGAGTCAGTTGGCGGCAAGTCTTGCCCAAAGGTAGCTTACGAGGTCAGAGAGACGCGTTTCCTCTGTCAACAGCTTGATAGAAGGCCTGACTGCTGCACAGCTAAAGTAAAGCTGGCAACACTTACAAAATAGTGTTGCACAACAGCTTAGAAGTGTCTGCAAGCAACTGAGAAACGCTTTCTCGTGTTTCTATCAAAGTTAACAAACACTTTAACATGTTGTTTAGCCTGAGAGCGCTTTGATAAAGTGCTTGGTAGTTGAAATCAGCGAAGATTATCTATCTTATTAGGCTGGGCAATTATCTTAGGACTTTTAGGACTATCTTGGAAAAGCGAACGTAGCTTTGCGTAAGACCAAAAACTTTATGTACATAATATAAAGCTTCTAACTGACATATCCCCCTTTGTGGGTGTACTAGACATCATTGTTATTAAAAAAAAAAACATATTCGTTTGATACAGTCTCCATATTTTTTCGACTCAAAAAACTTGATCCGTAAAGCCCATTTTACCCTTCTTATTATTAGGATCTTGTACTTATTTTAAGTGGGTTTTCGTTATTTCCCTATTTGGGAATATTCTAGGAAGGAAATGTAGAGAAGTTTTCCTACAAGAATTTTTCAAAGCAATTTTCTCTGATTGTTAATTTCTGGTTAGAATTATTATCTCTCAATATGCCTACAGTTTGAAAGTCATTCTAGTTACTTACAGTTTGACGAGCAGCCAGCCAATAATCAAAGTAGACTCTCTTCGGGTGGTTGGTAGCTGCATTCAGGCCGTGAACAGAGTATCGCGCAGTCGGCTTGAGTCGACTGCAATGTTTGCCTGCCTATTATTTATTCTTAATCCTTACAGTTTTGCCATCATTGTGACGACGGACTGCGCCTGCTGGCTGCCCATTATAGTAGTGAAAGTGGCCGCATTGTCAGGTAACCCAATTATCGCTTACTCGCTCGCATTTGTGGGCTCGTCTGACTGTGCTGATGCTGTGCTCTTCTAGGCTGTGCCATCTCGCCCGATCTGTACGCCTGGCTGGCAGTGCTGGTGCTGCCGGTGAACTCGGCACTGAATCCGGTGCTCTACACACTGACAACGGCCGCGTTTAAACAGCAGCTGCGTCGATATTGCCACACGCTGCCCACCTGCTCGCTGGGTAACAATGAGACGCGCTCCCAAACGCAGACCGGCTACGAGTCCGGCCTGAGCGTCAGTTTGGCGCATTTGGGCGGTGGCGGTGGCGCTGGCGGCGGCATTGGCGGATCCGGACGCAAGCGCATGTCGCACAGGCATATGAGCTACCTGTAGGTCAACTTGGACTGAGCAGCGCGATTTTATCCACATGTGATCTAAATAGTTAAATTTAAATATAATTCTATCAAATATACAAACGTGTAATTAAATACATATATTTGGAATTTTGCTGCGCAAAAAAGAAAACGAGACCTATTTCTTTTCAAATGGATTTTTCAACTGGGTTAAAAAGGAGACCCAAAACTAACCTCAAGTGTGGTTTAACTGTAAATGCAGGCGCAGTTATGCGTGCAGCATAACCTCAGGCATGGAGTGCATTCACAGCTACTTGTATTGCTTAGGGTGTATGTGTGAGTGTGTGGGTGTGAATGTGGGTGTCCGGCTGACCAGGTGTGATAGCGCCTGTGGCTACTGATTGCCCTGCGGCTCGGTGGCAATGTTGACATTGCTCTGGACATGATATGGTCCCTCGTTGACATAGGCAGTGAAGCGCACCGTTTCGGTGGCCGTAAACTCGCTGCTAACCGACAGCTGCTCCATAATCTGCCACTTTAGATACTTGACATCCTTGTGCAGATCAGGCTGACGCGACAGCAAAAACTCAATGGCACCCGCTGTGCCCTGCACAGCTTTGATGCCCCATTGGTATTGGCAGAGGGTCTTTAGCAGGCCCAGCGCGGCCAGCTGGAGATCGGGAAACGGTGTGTGCAGCAGCTCCATGATGTGGCTCAGCTGCTGGCCACTGGCAAAGCACTCGTACCAGTTCTTCAAAATGGCGCTGCAACAACAAACAAGAGAAGGAAACGGTCAGAGACAGCTACTCATAAGGCCCAAACTGATGCGCACCTCAGCTCAGAGCTGGCCGGCGTCTCCTGGGTAAAGATGACATCCAGAGAGTTGAGCAAGCGTATTTTGAGCGGCGGCGAGAGATTTCTGATATAGTCCGCATACTTGCGCAGTGTTTGCTGCATGGCGGGCTGGAACTGTGCATGCATTAGCTTCTTGCCCTGCACGGTGCTCGCCAGATTGGCCAGCGTGTCCATGGCCGTGGGCAGGACAGCCTCATCGCCGGACTGCAGCAGCTCAAACAGGCAGGCCAGCATGTGCGGATAGCCGGCTATGATCTTTTGCGGCTGCACCGCAGCCACTTTGCCAAAGAACTTCATGATGCTGGGTATGAGCAGGGTGTCCAATGGATGCTCCTCGATGCGCTGCACGCGACTGCTGATGATATCGAAGACGCGACGTCGCTCCATGTAGCTGAGGCCGTGATTCTGCTCGGCCAAAGGCACCAGTATCTCCAGCACGCTCGCTTGCAGCAGCACATCGTCGTTGTCCAACTCGCCGAGCGCTGCATCCAGTATGAACTCGACGGAGCTTAGAGAATCGGCGCTGCGCTTGGCCAGCATGACGCCCAACTCGTAGGCGCGACAGCGTACCACTTCGTTCTGCTGCAGCAGCTGCACCAGCTTGGACTGGACGCCGGCATCATTTAGCCACTGGCTGAGCACAATGGTCAATATGTTGATGGCGGCGGCGCTGCACTGCGTCTCCGGCTGTTGCAGCTCGTCTAGCACATAGACGAGCAACTCGTTGCTGGGCAGCGTCTGTATTGCGCTGTCGCTAGTCTGGCGGCGCAGCTCCTTTAGCAGATTGTTGAGCACCAAGGCACGCAGGGCGGGATTAGAATGATGCAGCGCGGGGTTGAGCAGCTGCGGCAGATTCGCATCGCTCATGTCCAGCTGCAGCTGGTCCAGGCAGCTGCGTATAAAGTCAGTGGACATATTCACCAGTGGCTCTTTGTCGGCATCCTCGACGATGGCACATTCGTAGAGCGCCGGCGCGCGCAACAGCGACTCAATTATATGGCGCGGCAGGGCCGATTGTTTGTTGATTTTCGTAAACATACTGGTGAGCGTCTCCATGCGCTTACCCTTTGCATTTAGCTCGCGCAAATTGGTTTGCCACCATTCCTCCTCCATTGTGTGCTCGTTGCGTTTCTCTGCTTTGCTTGCGAACACAAAAACTTTCAACTTTTTATATTAAACGAAAATAATAAGTCAAGCAACTGGCTGCTTATTGATAAAATTGTGACAGCCAAAGCCGCTAGTCACGGTCAGTGTGACCGCGTCTTGTGCAGGCATAAAATACCCAAAAATACCAAATACAGCAGCTATCATTAAAATTTACCACTTAGGTGTGCATCGATAAAAATTAAAAATATTTTACGATTTTCACATAGATTTAAATTATATAAGCCGCATTTTGACCAACAAATTGGATTTTCAATGCCCATTGCGAAACAAAAAAGCAACATTAAATTGAAAATATCGCCAAATATATATATACTCATCGATATGTCGGCATTTGTTCAATAGCCCAACTATCGATAGCGACTTTGTATATATTACAACCCTAAGCCTGACGCCATTTTACAGACTTTTTTTTTGTGACGCAGCGTTGTTGTAATAAAAAAGGTTGTAATTTTCTTGAACTGCAACAACTGCCAAGTTATTTAACGCAAAGCAGAATTAAAAATGTCGCAACGCTTTGCGCCTGGCCAAGCGCCAGTGCAGTCGCGCTACCAGCCACCACCCCAATCGCCTGGCATGCGTCCCTATCCACCAGTCACCGGCACCACTTTCCCGGTAAGTGCAAATCAATCATCGATTAATTGCCAATTTTCACACTGTTCGTTTTTTTTCGCCCCTCCCCCGCCCCCTGTTTTTTTTTGCATGCAGCCACGCGGCTTTCCGCTACATCCGAATACAACGCAGCCAGTGCCCGGCAGTGTTACCGCGCCCGTTGGCCCCGGCCCCGCGCTGCTGCAGCGCACCACCCAGCCCAGTTTCCAGAGCGGATTGCGCGGCAGCGGCTCCGGCGGTGCTGGCGGCGGCGGTGGCAGCAAACGTTCGGCGGAGTCACGTAGCCTGAACAGCGGTCCCAACAAGGGCGAATTTGCAACTGGCGCCAAAAAGAAGAAGAAATTGGCGGATAAAATATTGCCCCAAAAGGTGCGCGACCTGGTGCCGGAGTCGCAGGCGTACATGGATCTGCTAACATTTGAACGCAAACTGGACGCCACCATCATGCGCAAACGTCTGGACATACAGGAGGCGCTCAAGCGGCCAATGAAGCAGAAGCGCAAGCTGCGCATCTTCATTTCGAATACATTCTACCCGAGCAAGGAGCCGAGCAATGATGGGGACGAGGGCGCCGTTGCCTCCTGGGAGCTGCGTGTGGAGGGGCGCCTGCTGGAGGATGGCAAGGGTGATCCCAATACGAAGATCAAGCGCAAATTCTCATCGTTCTTCAAGTCGCTGGTCATCGAACTGGACAAGGAGCTGTATGGGCCGGATAATCATCTGGTGGAATGGCATCGCACACACACCACACAGGAAACGGACGGGTTTCAGGTAAAACGGCCCGGCGATCGAAATGTGCGCTGCACCATTCTGTTGCTGCTCGACTACCAGCCGCTGCAGTTCAAACTGGATCCGCGCCTGGCCCGGCTGCTGGGCGTGCACACACAGACGCGGCCCGTCATCATCTCGGCGCTGTGGCAGTACATCAAGACGCACAAGCTGCAGGATGCCCACGAGCGGGAGTATATCAATTGTGACAAATATTTGGAGCAGATCTTCAGCTGTCAGCGCATGAAATTTGCTGAGATACCACAGCGTCTGAATCCGCTGCTCCATCCGCCAGATCCGATTGTCATCAATCATTTCATTGAGAGCGGCGCGGAGAACAAACAGACCGCCTGCTACGATATCGATGTCGAGGTGGACGACACGCTCAAGACCCAAATGAATAGCTTTTTGATGAGCACCGCCAGCCAGCAGGAGATCCAGGGTCTGGACACAAAGATACACGAGACCGTCGATACGATCAATCAAATGAAAACGAATCGCGAATTCTTTCTCAGCTTTGCCAAGGATCCGCAAATGTTTATCCATCGCTGGATCATCAGCCAGACGCGAGACCTTAAGGTGAGTTAACACAAATGTTCCTGATCTGGCATCCTTCTCTAATCCTATAAATTGTTTGCTCTCGCAGCTCATGACCGATGTTGTTGGCAATCCGGAGGAGGAGCGACGCGCCGAGTTCTACTATCAGCCCTGGACGCACGAGGCCGTCTCGCGCTACTTCTTCACCAAGGTCAATCAGAAGCGCGCCGAACTGGAGCAGGCCCTCGGCATACGCAACGGCTAAGCGAGTCTCCTGTGAATCCCTGTCGAACCGCACGACATGGCACGGCACGGCAAACTCCCTTTTCCTTCGGCAGTTTAGTTTAGTTAAGCTCTAATGCTACTATATATACTATACATAATTAAATCATTTTTTTGCCAACAACAAAAAATATACAAAAAAAAAAAAAAAAACCTAATACAAATAGATCACCTGTAACCCAGTTAGGATCATTAAATGTATGCGAATACTACTGTGCGCATTCCTGGAGGCTAGCTGAGGCTCTATCAAAATACGTTGCGAATTGCCGCTAACATTCCCCTTCAACTGGATTTGCTGTCTTTTATCATCCAACTGGGAAAAGTTCTAGTTATGTGATTCCCATTCGAACTGTCCGATATGGATATTTCGGGATAACGAATAACATTGATGCGAATCAAGAAAATTTAGCGATTACCTTTTCCCAGTTATTGCCATAGAGATTAATTATATTAACAATGTTTTTCCCAACAGATTTTTACCATGAGATCTAGTACTGATGGGACTTTGCTCATATGTTGGCATATCTTTTGTAAGAAGTTCCTAACTTGGAATATTTTGAAAATCAGACAAGATATTAATACGCAAACGAATGCTATATAATAAAATGTTCCGATGTTGAAAAGAACTTGTGTTTATATTGGGAGTATAAAGGAAGGGTTTTATAGTGGTCCGATCCGGACGACTCTGGACATATTTACTGCCTGCTTGGGGAACTTGCCTGCGTGAAAGCGGTGAAAATGGGAATATATGTATATCCCGGCTTATCAAGAATATGTCGCCTCCTCCACTAGGGCAGATTATGTTGCTACTGTGTTGGCTGCCTCTCCGCCTGCTATGCATCCAGTGGGATACAGGGTATACAAATTTGTGTGGCGAGTAGGATCCAACTGAAAGGGAACTTCAATCGTGAAAAGGAACTTCAACAATTCGTAAAACAAGGCGGGCAACAAATGTTACGTGGAGACGCTTGCATTTGCTACAATAAACACTTACATGGGTGTGTGTGTGTGTGTGTGTGTGTGTATGTGTGTGTGTGTGTGTGTGTGTAGGGTATATTGATTACAGCCAATGGTTGCAACTATTTGCTAAACAAATCGACGGAATATGCAGCTACTTAGCATTGTGATGTCATGAGCCGAAGCGAGGCTTTAGTCGCGCTTGGGGCGAGACCCGGAGCCGGTGCCACGAGCCGGAGGCGTCTCATCAATGGCGAGGCCCGTATCGACGCGCGTTGCGTCCACCGGATAGAGCCAGCGCTGATACAAATAGATAAGGAACACAATATCGTCGCGCAGGCAGGCGACACGATGAGCCGTCGGCATGGTGATGATGAAGGCAAAGAAGTCGTCGATGAACGTATTGAAGGCCTTGTACATGAAAGCGCGCCAGGGCAGAGCCGCCACAGACTTGAGCTTGTAGTTGACAAACAGCTGCGGCAGCATGAACAGAAACCCAAACGCATAGACGCCATTCACCAGCGAGTTAAGGGTCCAGCTGTACCAGGAGCGATGCGGCTGATACAGCAGCGAATAGACGGCGCCGCCCAGGCACAGCGGATACAGCAGATAGCTGAGATAGCGCATGCCCTCGCGATCGAACTGCTGCGTCTGCTGCTCGGCCAGCTGGCCAGCGGCGGGCTGTGCTTGCCCGTTGCGCTGATCCACCTCCTCCAGTTTGCGGCTGATGAACGAGCTGAAACTCAGCTCGAGCCGCAATATCTTCTTGCATTTCCACAGCTCGATCAGGGTGCCGAGGCCGACGGGCACCAGCACCAGATACGATGTCTGCTCGTCCAGCAGATACAGAAAGATGACGATCTGCGAGAAGGCGCGCCAGAGTGTGGTGCGCGTGGACAAGCCCTCGTAGGAGCGTTTCTGGCGCCAAAAGGACACGTCGTTCTTGAAGCTCAGAAAGTCGAAGAGCATCTGTTGCGGCGCAAAGCGCAAGTGCAGCCAGTTAGATACATAATAATCAGATGTGTTTTTATGATGGCTACTCACGTGAATGCTGGACACGAAGATGGTGCCGCAGAGCAGGTACACATTCGTGTCGGAGAAGATGCCCTTGACCTCGTCAATGTCCTTGCTGGCAAATCCGAACGCCTGCAGCGCCTGTGTGGCGTGCTCCATGAGCAGCATCAGGCGCAGCTTGCCCACGCCGACGGGCTTGTAATGGAAGCGGAATGTGAATTCGGTGGTGTTGCTCGTCACGGCAACCAGATCCTTGAGCCGTGTATTGAACATGTCCGTCTGCAGTATGGGCAGTATTTGTTGCATGCGATTCACGCGTATCAGCTGTGCCATCTCTGGCGGCACGTCCGCCTGCGACAGCGCAAACAGATCCGTCAGCAGCGTCACGTACACATCGCTACGTATGTGTGTGATGGGTCGACCCGGCACAGATGACCGCTTCACGGGCGCCGCCGTTGGCGATGATGACGACGACGACGACTGCTTCTCGCCATCGCCCAGCAGATTAAAGGCCTCCGCCCGCGGCAACATATACTCGCACATGCTGAGCGTGTGCAGCACGGTGGGTCCCTCGCGGCGCAGGGTGCGCCACTCGAGCGGCTCGCCCTCCAGCGCCAGCACCACATGCAGGTAGAGCGTGCCGTTGCGGCGCGTCTTGAGCGGCACATCCAGCTTGAAGTCCTGATCGAAGGGTTTGCCATAATCGAAACGCTTCGTCTTGTACAGATCCTGCACCTCGGAGGCAATCGGATTACGTGTCAGCGAACTGAACAGCGCCAGCTGCAGACGCGGCCGCTCCGCCAGGAACGATGTGTAGCAGGGCGAGTCGCTGCACTTGAGCGTCGTGAAGAGCTGCGACATTTGGTATATGGAATGCAGGATGTAGGCTAAAAACGCCACGCCCACCAGCGTTGAGATCGAAGGCATGGCCATGACGCCAACTGTGCCGCCAACTGATGAGAATGTCTGTGCGTGTGCTGCCAACGCCCCGAGCTGAGGATGCGTATGAGTCGAAAGGCGCTGGCGCTGCCGTTTGGCGTTGGCAATTGAAAATTGGTAAACGTCTCTCAATTAATGCACATCGAAGTGCGCTAAATGCCGGCGTAGCTGTTTCAGTGTTGCACAACGTTGCCAACTGGTGTTGCACAGTGGCCAATGGCTCTGAGCCTACTCACGCGCTACGTTCACACACAAAATGTTTGTGGGGCTTCTCGTTTTTTTTTTTTTTAATTTCTATTATATTTTTTGACGCACACGTTTCTACATCTTTTCGTCCGCTGCTTTTGATTTTGATGTGCTGCAAATAACTGTTCATTGAGTTAAGTTTCGTTAAAGTACTAAAAAATACCAAACACCACACTTTGCAAATTGCGTTCTCTAATTAACTTGTTTACAGATTATTTAAAATTGCCATTGCAAAAAAATGGGCTACCTTTTGTCAGAAAATAAACAAATATTCATATTCATATCATGGCGCAACAAATTATTTAGATCAGTTTATTATTTGCCAGCCCTGAGTGGGCATTGTTTCGTTAAGTAGTGTGACCAGCTATCGTGCAGCTAATCGATAATTTGGCCATGCAAACAAATCGGATTCAAATTGAAGTTATCCGTTTGTTATATATTTTTTATTTGGTAGCAGTTTTATTTAAAGGTTTTTACATATTATATAGTATATATATATACAACATGAACTTGTAAAATTAGGTACTAGAGTTGTGTGTGTGTGTGTGGTTTTTTTTCGTTTTTCTTTTATGTTTTTCATATATATTATGTATATAATTATTACTATTAAGTACTATTATTTTTCGACACGCACAAAATTTCCAAACCTTTGGAATAAATTAAACGACTAAAATGTACACATTACGAAACAAAAAAAAAACATATATATATATATATATATATAGATACAAATCTGTGGAATGTTAAGGAGATTGAAAGATAGAGAGATAAGAAGGCAAAAAGAATTGATTGGAATAGTTGAGGAATGATATAAATGAACGATCGATGCTATAAATACGATAAACATTTGCTTGCTTGTGGCGAATGAGAATGTGCTAAATCAGCGGGGAAACAGAGACAACTTTCGCATAGATGGATGTGCCGTATTATAAAGTAAAATATGTATTCGTTTATAGTAGCGCATAAATAGTTTGTGTGAGTGGGTGAGGAGGAGGGGGGAGGGGGCAGGGGGTACACCGGCTTAGGCGAGACGTTTTTTTCGACTAGGTGACAAGATTTTGAGCATTGTGACGACGGGCGCCTCGAAGGACATCGAGACGACAAAGGACAGGAAATAGGAGGCGACCGTCAGACCAAAGAACATGACGACCTGCAAAGAGAATGAGTAGGCTCAGAAAGAGAGAGAGAGAGATAGAAAGGGGGCGGTACTCACCATCAAATCGCCGCCCAAATGCAAGGGCGCATCCGAGTTGAGCGCCATGGAGCGTATGACAATGGGATGCACCAGATAGGCGCAGTAGGTCACCCGCGAGAAGGGATAGAGGCAGGGCGCCGAGAGCAGCGAATTGATATAGCCGCCATAGCCCGTCGAGCAGGCGATGGTGATCCAGGCGAGGGACAGCGCCCACGCCGAATGGCTCAGCGAGCTGTAGGCGGCCGCCGTGAACTGTGACAAATCCGTACGGTACAGACCGAAGACGAGCACGAACAGATTCAACATGGCCAGCGTCCAGGCGGTGGCCACCGTCAGCCGGGGCAAACGGATCTTACAATTGGTGCGGAACAATATCCAGCCCACGGCCATGCCAATCAAATAGGGCCCCAGCCTGGTCCAGGGCTTGTCATAGATCTTGTCGAACAGCGCCAACGGATCGTCGGTATTCGGACGATGGTTGTTCGTAAAGGCAATCACAGCCGTCGTTATCCAGGAGAGCACCAGAAAGACCAGCGTGGTGATGGCCGACAGCTTAAAATGACGCACGCCCACGATCAGGATTATCGCGCCGATCATATAGAACTGCGTGTCGTTCGCCAGATACCAGCTCCACAACATGCACTAGACAGAGAGAGAGAGGGGGGATTAGCATCAGGATTAGGATTAGGCAATCGATACTCACCATCTCATCAACGGGAAAGAGCGTATTGATGTAGAGTATGTTGCGCCACCAGTAGTCCGGGCAGGTAATGTGATCCATGGTCGGCGGATCGAATATGGAGTAGGCGGCCAGGTAGCGCATTGTCACCTGAACGACGCCCAGCACAAACAGATAGGGTGCGGTCAGGCGCATAAAACGATAGGCGACCAGGCCAAAGAAGTGGGCAGTGCCGGCGGTAAACTCGTTGGCGCCCTTGCTCAGCTTGTTCAGCTTGCCCTTGGCATTCGTGCGGAAGTACAGATACGAGATGAGGAAGCCGCTGATGAAGAAGAACGTGTCCACGCTGAACGGACCGTTCGTAATCGCCTGGAAGAAGAAGTTCTGCTCGACCTCTTTGCGCATCTCCATGTTGTCCGAGTACTTGAACACAACAATGCACGTGTGTCCAAGTATGACCCAGGCCATGCTGAACGCACGCAGTCCATGGATGCAGGGTATTGTGTCGGCGCCCACATTGCGATCGCAGATGGCATTGAAGTTTGTGATGGCCGAGAAGGAGAGCAGAAGTTCCGAATAGATGCTCAGTTTTTCGGGCTCGTGCAGATGGCCCTCCAGGTGCTCGTCCGAGTTGCTGTTGTTGTTGTTGTTGTTGTTGCTGCTCCCGCTGCCGCTGCCGCTGCCGATGCCAACGACTGCGCTGCCGCTGCGGCTGCTGCCGCTGCTGCCTGCCTGATGATGATGATGGTGATGATGATGATGATGATGATGCACGGTCATGCGCTCATCCTCGTGCTCATGCTCATGGTCGTGCTCGTGCTCGTGATCGTGATGGTGCCCATTGCCGCTGTCATTGTCGCCGACGGGCGGCAGATGCAGCACCAGCTGATCGAGCTGTTTGAGTGAATCGGACTGATTGGATTGCTTCAGGGCCTCCTCGTGGCCGATCATCGTGTCGCTGTAGTCGGAGGAGGCGCAGCCAATGCCGGAGCTCGTCTCGCTGTTGTTCATCATCTCCTTGTCCTGCAGACGCAGCGCCTCCTGCAGCTGGCGCGTCAGATAGATCTCGTAGAGCGTGCCGCAGCAGATCAGGCCGAGCACAATGCCGGAGACGACGCTAGAGGAAAGAACTGTTAATACGTTGGCCAAACAAATGCGGGGCGTGGCCCGTCCCCCCCTCCCGTTTCATCTGCTCGACAGTTTCGCTTTTCAATTATTTTCGGCCATTTCACACGACTTCCCATGCTAATGGCCACAGCCACGCCCGCAGCCCAAAGGGGCACACACTCTGTTTGCGCTGGCCATTAGCGTCTAGCCTCACGCTCAGAGTTTTGAAAGTGAGTTTTTGTCGTCTTTCTTTTGGTACTTACATCAGCAGGCAGAAGGTCTTGTCCGACCATATGTTGAACTCCTTGTCCGTGGGCACGCGTATGTCCAGGACGCGCAGCTCCCGGCTGGGCAGCTCCTGCCGCGCATAGCCGCTCATCCGATGCACGTCCGCAATGCTGCAGCTGGAGGGCAGGCACATGCCCATGTAAATGGTGCGTAGCTACAAAAGAGAAGAACAGGATTGAAAAGAGAGAACTTATTGGATTCCAGATGCTTTAGCAGCTAAAAGGCAGCAGGGAGAAGCGTAGTGAGAAGCAATCATCTTTTATTGCAATAAGCAAAGCTCTGAATTACTCGGATACATTCGAGTGGCTGCTTCTACAAATTGAGAAGTCTGAGCTTCTCACTGCTCTTAATACTTTCACTTATCCACGCTTCTCGCTGCATGACTCAATAAAAGCATTTCCGCTAGAGTTAGTTAGTTTATACTCAAATCATTATTGACTTTGATAATCATGCTTTGAGGTTTTTTTTTTTAAGTAGTGAGAAGCAAAGAGAAGCGAGAAGCGCTAATTTTGAATCTAGAAAGCAATGCTACAAGTTATGCAAATGCTATCAACGCAACTCGCTTTGCCAAAATACTTCGCTGAGAACATATTTTGCTCTAAATTGAAGTGCAATCAAATTAAACTTCGTCAATTATTTTTCGCTGAAAATTTCCCTTCGATTTCCATGCCTTTCAGCACAACTGAACTTTACCAGCTTCTCTAATTGCTTCTCGCTTTGAACTTCACTTTGATTTAAATAACATTTCAGTTTGCTACGCATATTTAATGGTTGTTTATTTTCAATTTGTATATTCACATGCCTTGTAGCACAATTGAACTTTGCCAGCTTCTCTAATTGCTTCTCGCTGCGCTTGCAAATGCCACCCAAAAGAGTTGTGTAAACTGCGCTTTGCTACGCTTTGATTAGTTTGGGTAATCAACCAAATTAGATGCCCAAACGAGCTTTAACTTCTCGCCTTTCTTTCATACGCTTCTCTCTCATGACTCTATAGCTTAGATTAAACTCGACTTACCACCTGTGTTGGCATCGTCTCATTTAGCTGCAGCTTGAGCACATAGAAACCGGGCAGAAACGGAGGCGGCGCATTGTAGACGCTGCTGTAGGCCTCGGCATATGCCTCGGCAAAGGGCAGTCCATTGTTACGATTCCCATTCCCAATCCCATTCCCATTGGCATTGGCATTCCCATTGTTCGCAGTGCTGTTGTCCTTGCTGGCGGTGCTGTTGGGGCTGCTGCTGCTGCTGCTGCTTCTGCTGCTGTCGATGGTGCTCGAGCCATCGTAAATGGCATCGCAAAGGGCCAACGAACCCATCCAATAATTGTTGCCATAGAAGAAACCGGATGTATAATGGCCGGAAGCATCGTCCACTGCGAAAAAAAAAGTGGAAATTAAATAAAATAAAATAAGGAAAACGTTTAAAGAGAAGGGCATTATTTAATGTGCGCCTACAGTAGCCAAGACCCCTATCGGAGACTTATCTTTGCGAATAAAAACTTATCTCTCAACTTCTTGCTCTCTCTCTCTCTCTCTCTCTCTCTCTCTCTCCACTGACGCTTTGATACCCTGTACAGATCGGCCAAGGGGCAAACAGGGTACATTAGGGTTACATTAGGCACAAAGGTCTAAACTTACTTTCGATAACATGCCTCTAAAGTCGATAAATATCGAAATGCAGCTGTACATTTTAGAAGTTACACACTCTGAAGAGATTGATTTATTTAATTTATGAATATTTTAAGAACCTTTTAAGCGTTTCCCAATGAATTTTCTTAAATGATTTATGTGTTTATTCATTTGGCCTTGACTTTGCCAATATAAAGGTCATTAAATGCCATTGTTATGCCCTGTAATTTGCGTTTTCTGTGCTTACTGCCATTTGGAGCCTTTTACAGGGTATCTGCCAGTCGCGCTTGCGCGACAGACTTTGATTTATTTGCGTTTTGTCTTCTCGTTTTGGTGGCACATTAAAAACTTGCCGCTGTTTCAGCTCTGCTGTTTGTTGTTTATTATATAATGTTGCTCCGCCTCCCCCTCCCTTGCCCCTTGCCGTTTACCTGCTTGCAACATGTTGCCAACTGTGGCACCTCCGTGAATTTATGTCTCAGCTCAGCTTTGCCATGCGATCTTCTCCTGTGTTGTTCATAATATATTTGCACTCTGTATTTCTTGTTGTCAGTTGTTGTCAGTTGTTGTTGTTGTCAGTTGTTGTTGTTGTTGTTGTTGTCAGTTGTTGTTGTTGGTTGTTGGTTGTCTTGTAACCAGTTGCCAGTTGGCCAGCTCGCATCCAGTTTGCTGCATTCGTAACTGAAAGCGCACAGCCTCAAAAGCACAACAAGTAGCTGTTGCACTCGTCGGCAGTGCCCGACTAGCAGATACCCTGCACTCAGCAACGACAGGCGCTGATCAGTTTAAGCTGCAAAGCTGCTGCCTCTTCTTCACATTGTCCCCCTCTTGAATAACTTGCCTGTTTAAGTCCAAGACAATACCTTAACAAATGCGCCTTTCTTTAAATTTGTTGGGCATGGGGAAAGTTATCTGGGAGATAAAATATGCCTGATTAGCGTTAACAATTTGAAAGCCTAAATATTGTGATTTTAGCTCTTGTGAGTTACGAGATATGCGCAGAAAAACCTTCAGCTGTTTATCGATATTTATCGATTTTGTGAACTAAACTTGATCTATAACTCTGGAGTTAATTGATCAAGAGTACATATAGATATATAATAAGTAGATGTATGCATTTGAAGATGTCTGCTTCCTGTCTGGCACAACATTTAAATACCCTTTTTTCAAGCACTTGCCCTGGGTATTGAGACAACAGCAACTGAAGCTGCGACTGCGCAACAATTTATTGTTGTTTGCAAGTTGTTGTTGTTGTTTGTTGTTGTTGCAGACATTTTGGCATTTCGGTTGACAATTTTTATGCCAGTTGTTGGGCCGTGCGTGGCGCTGGCTTCCTTTTGGCTGCCAACGAACGCAACATTTTTGGCGCTCGCCTTGACAAAGACGCAGATTTACGCGTGTTTTTTATTTTCTTTAAAGGCAGCGCAAGGGGCGGTGAGGTGAGGTGAGGCGAGGGGGGGGGGGGGGGGCTGCTGTGCAAAGGGGAAGTAGTCTGCGACTTGTTGCATTTGGCCATGACCATGAGCAGG
The DNA here is from genome assembly GCF_030788295.1 of Drosophila virilis. Lineage (NCBI taxonomy): Eukaryota > Metazoa > Arthropoda > Insecta > Diptera > Drosophilidae > Drosophila > Drosophila virilis. The sequence goes on from NC_091543.1 coordinate 5,924,801, forward strand.
TTTTAACTGGATTCGCACAGGCAGCTGCAGTGCGCTTTGCCAAGGGGAGGGGCGGGCTGAGATTTGGCTGTGGGAGGTGGGGGTGGTCTGAGAATTGGTAGCTAATTTTCCTCAACTGGCTTAGCGTTTAGCGCATTGTTAATTGATTAGCCAATATTATTAATGAATTCGGGCTATTCTCGGCCCGCCAAAATGTGTGACCCATTTAAATTATACTCTAAATACCCATTAAAACTGCGTAAGTAGGGTATGCTGAAGTTGTGCGCACTTGCGCAATCGATCAACTCTTGCGATAGAATGTCAAAAGCAGTTAAATGCGAGATTTATCTAGTTTTTTGGTGTTTTATCGATATCTGACAAAATCGATAAATATCGATATTTAACTATGTTCGCATCTAATAGATTTTCAGATTTATATACAGCAAGCTTGCACGTAGGTTAGTAGTTTGTCGACCAGCCAGACGCATTTGACTACAATCGATAAATATCGTTAGACATCGATAATTATTGATAATAGCTGTAGACAAACAATTTGCTTAGCTGCTCGCTCGCATACTCTGCGCACCTCAAGCTATTTTGTTGCAACGCTTGTTTGCCCAAAATCGATAAATATCGATATCGATACCTAGCTTAATCGAATCTTACATACTATCGATTTGTGGGATTTATTAAAGCATATGGTGGACAAGTTTCTTGCATAGTTAATCTTTCTGCGTTTTATTTCTAGGCATAGGGTATCTGCCAGTTGGGCACTCCCGACTAGCCGAGCTGCCTATTTCTCACACGCTCCCAGCCCTTGTCTTTCGCCTGCTGCCCGCAGCTTCCCAGCTTGCCCTCTGTCACATTTTTGTAATGTTTAAACTTTAAACATGTTTTTGTTGGTTTTTTTTTCTCTTTTCAATTTAATTTGCGATTGAGGTCATTTGATTTCTGTTGGCTCTTTGGGACATTGTTGTTTTGGCTTTTATGTAATTGTTAGGCCAACTCTGGTTGGTTTTTTTTTTATTTTTATATCTTTTGCATTTTTTCGGTAACAGCTGAGGTCTTCGTAGATCTGTGGGACCTCTAACTAGTCGGATTTCATTTGTATTTGTCACTCAGTTGGTTTTTTTTTTTTTTTGATGTCTCATGTTCAATTGAACGTGTCATTCAAGCGTTTAACGTGTGTCTTCAACAAAAGCGTCCGACAAAAATAATCAACTGATGAAACAGAGACCCGCAAGACAGATCCAAAGAGACACAGACACAGCTCCCATCAAGGTAAGCGTCGCGATGTACATGACAAAACCCCGGAGCTGGCCAACAGCAGCCGGAAAAAGTCCAAACCAGGTAGCGTTTGGACCAGCGTCTTCTCTCTCACTCTCTCGCTCTCTCTTTCTTGAGTAGCGTTTAAGCCCAGCTCGACAAAACAATATTTTTATCATGTACTTTGTACTCAAAGTCTCGCTTGTACTCGCCGTTGTACCCATATCAATTCTTGTCTGGCCGCAAGGTCTCTGCTCCACAAAACGAGATCCGAGAAAAAACAAAAAAAAAAAAAAACAATAACACGGTCAATGGGCTTGCATTGAGGGGCGGTGCACGGTGGGCGAGGCATTATCTTCGGATCAGCAATATACATGCGCTAGCTTAATTGAAAGTTGTTGATCGATCTATTAAAGCCGAATCTGAAAGATCGGCAAGACAGACTTAAGAAACTGAAGGTTGAAACTTCAACTTTATAGGAGCTAAGTTAAGAGATAAGAGATATGTTATATGGAGCTCAAGTCTGAAGCAGAAATATCTACAATAACTAATGATAATAGATATTAATAATAATTAAATTGAATATCTAATAAATAGTTGGGCATGGCTCGAAGCGAGACGCCGTGGAGAGGCATAGCTTGCTTCAAATAAAATAATATAATAAATTATTATAACAAATATAATAATGTAGGATTCAATTTGAATCGAATAACTTGTCATTATTCGAAAGAACAAACCTTAAGGCAATTGATCAAGGAAGGTGCTGGTTCAAATTCCCGGCTAATGTATGAATATTTCATAAGCATAATTTTTTATAACTCTAACATAAAACATCTAAAAATATTTATACTTAAAAGGATTAACAAGTTAGTCCTGCAAATGCGTATACCCTATATGACTTGAAAAGGCAGTTCGGGTCAAAGCTTTGCTATAAAATATGCTTCAAAGGGAAACATAAGCTGATAGATACTACTGTGAGAGCTTCCCCAGATAAGCATCAAATTGGTCATCTTTTCAATCCCGGAGACAATCCATTTGGGGCCTTTCACATCCCGGACATGCAAATCGCGTATTTATGAATCTCATAAGTTTGTCTACTAAACATAATGTGCTTTGTTTATAGATACTTTGTCTCTCTTACTTCTGTTTAGTACTTATTATTTATTTATTATTATTTGTTTTAAGCCACAAAAAAAGTTGCATATATTCGGCGTGTCGAAGAGTAGAGACTCTTCCGGGCAGAGCTGATGCTATACAGATAGCAGATACTCTATAACTATATATATATAATATATATAATCTTCAAATCCTTAATCTAGAAATGCAAGAAAAGCAAGAATATATTCTGCTTGCTTTGGTCTATCAAAGAGTATTAAATAATATTATATATATATATTTTTTTCTCTTCATATTTTATGCCCTAACTATATTTTATAAAATATTTGTAGGCTAACCTCATCTCGAGCTGAGCTCGTGTTACATACGCAGCAGAAATGTGCAGCATACCCTGTGCGCTGTTGGGCGACATGTTAAGCATTCGTTAAATACTTGTGTTAACTGTGTAGTTAAATAATTCTCGTCTAGCCGAGAATCAATATTGTCTATAGGAAGCTACGCAAAGATTTATATGCTGTTTTTTTCGGGCTAGTTTGAGGCGCGGATTTTGGCTTTTATGGCCAGATTTTTGTTGCCTTTAAAATGCCACTTGTTGTGCTCGATTAGTGGGTATTTCTTTTATTTCTCTCGCGTTTTTCTTTTTTTTTTTTGTATTTGGCTATTTTTTCATTGTCACTTGAGTGTCAATGAAATCGCCAATTGAAAACAATCAGCGAATTGTCAAGAGTGGGCTTGACTGATCGACAGAGAGAGAGAGAGAGAGAGAGAGAGAGAGAGAGAGAGAGAGGGAGAGGGGTGGCAGGCTGTCGAGGTTGGGCAAAAATCAAAAATCTCATTGGGTTTATCTGAAATAGGGCGCCTGCGCAACAGAGGTGTTAACACTAAGCCCGATTACAGCACAACAACAACAACGACAACTATTTCAACAATTTTGCGGCGGGCAGGCGGACAGGGCGCGGGCACGCCCCGCGTTGGGCGCCATAAAATGACAGCGACAGAAAAACAAAAAATTAAAACTGTTGAAATTTTGTGTTTGATTGATGAAACGCTGCACAAAAATAATCATAAATAATGTGCTTAACACACGAAACAACAGTTCAACAATAAAAAGAAACAACAACAACAACAATGAGACAACAACAAATAGTTGTAGTGTCGTCTGGCACTTAATATTATTATAGAGCTGCGCGGCCCATTGCGAAAGGTTTGCAAAAAAAAAAAAAAAAAAAATAATTAAAAATATTACAACAAAAATGCCAAAAGCAAACATGTAAGCGTGCGCGATTCGGGCCTGCTCGACTGGGAGTTACCCTGCGTGGAACATTCCAGCTGCTGTCTTAAATGTCACTAAATAGGGCTCATGCGTTCCCAAGTAACTCAGGTGCTTATAGTGAAAACCCTTTGGAATTTGCAGGCTTTTAAGAATATATGAAGTAGTGTGTGCATACCAAAGCACAGGGATCTAGCTTTTAAGAGGTGTGCTTTTCGATTTCGGGCGGGAATAAGCGGAGTTGTCCAAAAAATGATATATCCCAGATCTGGGCATACTATACGAGAGCCTGCATGCCAAGTTTGGAGCATGTGGCTGCTACATTTCTCGAGTTATGCCAAAACAAACCATGTCTCAAAATCGGTATTTATCGATAGCACGAAAATAGAAGCAGATATCAGAAGAAAGATGGTCTCACTGTGCATATAGTCTTTCAATTTCAAGTAGATTGTGGAAAGAGATCAAGCACAAGTCTTCAGCTTTTGCAATTACCCAGTTTCATGTGTTTCCACAGCCAGACAGAGGCACGAGCGCCAATATACCCATTTTTACAGAGCATAACAAGAACAAGAACAAAGCGCAAAATATTTTCATTTCTTACAGTTTTACTTTCATGGATTTTTTTTATTGTTTGCAACGCGCTTCAAATTTAAAGCGCGCAATTAAAGCAAGACGCAACGTGCGTCAGAAGCATTCGGAAATCCATTTAAAAATATGATTATTAATATTAATTTTTGTTTATTGATTTTATTAAATTGCTTTAGAAGTGTGCTTTTTTGTTTTTGATCAGTCCAAAAATAGTTTACATGTCACATTTCGGTCTTCAGTTTGTTTAATGGGCTTTACGTGTGCTCCGGCCTTTCGGCCGAGCGTCCCGCCCCCAAGACGACATCATGACACTTCTGGCCGTGCCCAAAAATTCTGTTAGTTTTACCTCTCGTCAACGTCGTAATCAGTTAGATCAACAAATTCCTGCAAATTCTAAACAAGCATGTGCCCAACGTTGACAAATCTCTGCCTTTCCCAAGTACCCACAGATCTCGACAAACTTCCCGTGGATTCCAAACAATAACCAAACGCACCTCGACGAAAATGTCAACAAAGGTGCGTCAAAAAGTTCTTTTGATAATGTCGGAATGTCTTTGGGGACCCAAAAAAATATATGGTAACAACTTGTTCGATGGAAATTCACTGGACGAAAGCGAAGTTCTTTAAAAAACGGAAACCTTTAAACAAATTCTGGATTTTATAGCGAAGCATTTGGAACATGTTTTTTAACAATATTTAGATTCTTACATTTTTTATATCTATTTCTTTAAATGACAATTTCGAAATCTTTTTATCTTAAGAAAAGTTTTGACTGATTGTTAACGAAATAGAGGCCCAATAAAATCTGAAATATTATATTTTCGAAATCTTTCGATATTCTTTTTAAATAAACTTTCTAAATATTTGATATTCGAGAACTTTCTATATATATATATATATATATATATAATATATGAATATTAATATCGTTACGAAATATTTATATATTGTTTTTGTTTTTGATATCATCTTTCTTATATTTTCTAAATGCCTCTATTATTTCTAAATAATATTTATAGAAATTTTATTTACGACATTTTTCTATATATATATAAATATTGTTTTTCAATTTGAGCTGAGTGTTTGGCGCATTATTTATTTATTTATTTTTAGTTGCGTTTCGATGTTGTTATTTCGTTTACAGTTTGCGATCTTGAAACAGTTTTGCAAATATTTTATGCAGTTTGCGGCCAACGCCCTGGATAAGCGCAGCGTGTGCTGATGATCTTTGACAAATACTCCAAATTTCCTATAGACACAGCTGTACGTGATGATGATGATGATTTGTGGGCGCAGATGCGTTCCAAGTGATATATTTTTTAAGATCTTTACAATCGATTGGTTAGCTACGATCGGCAATACTCTATATGGTTGAGATAGGGTGTATATGATCTTCGATCTTTGATGTTGCGATCGCATATCCTCTATAACTATAGATAACTAACATAACTCTTTTCTTACTCAGATCTCACTGATCGTCACACTAAGATCGCATTTTAATAAACCTCTAATTGGATTAACTACTTTCAAGCTGTTTGAAAAGTTATAATTGTGGCTTTCGAATGTGTTTAAGACTTTTTGAAATGTCTTTAAAAGTAAAGATCGTTTCAAGCACCATCTAGAATATGCATAAAAGATACGTGATCTTCCAGTGCTTTCCGGCAACTGATATCTTCCATAGGTATTTAACAAAATCAACATCTAGTCTCACATACCCCTTAGATGCCATGGGGTATATCTAGCTAAACTGTTTTGTAAGCTTTCCAAGTGATTTAGCGCTTAAGATCGTCGATTCTCTACGCATTATTGAACACGACTTTGCGTCAGCATTCTTTTAGAATTTCAACGCGTTTATTTAACTTGTTTTCAAGGTGCACCACGCAATTTGTAAGCATGCCAGAAAAAAAATTTTAAAAAAAGTCTCGCACATTTTTTCGCTGATCCAGTTAATTAACTGCCAGCAGCTGCTTTTTGGAGTGAGCGCACTTTGACTGCGATTAAGGCAAAACTATCCACGAACACGCACAGGCACGATCACAAATTATCATCCCAAGTTCAACTATGCTATTAGAACTTGGGAGTTAATAAACTGGCGGCTGGAAAAAGTTTGACTGTAATCTGTTAACATTAAAGGCGTGTGTTGTACATTTTATTTGCGGGTTCAGACACTTTTTTTTTTCTATGGTTGAAAACGCTTTCCAGCTGCCTCAATACCAAAGTCCAGACGTTTTAGTTTTTATACCCTGAACACCTTGCGGCAAAAGAAGGGTATAATATCTCCATAAGTGTCTATATTCTTGATCAGCAACAATAACAGTCGAGTCTATCTGGCCGTCTGGATATCCATCTTTCCGTCTGTCTCGATAATAATCGATAAAAACGCCATAATCGATAAAAATCGATATCGAAATCCCGTTTTTGATTGTGTAAAGTGTTATCAGTTGTGTAACGAACGCCTAGAAATTTCAATCTTGATTTTTGCTTTAGTTTTCTTAATATTATAGATACCATGTCTGAGCGTCGGACCGGCAGGCGGCAGCCCGCTGGTTCAAAGTCAGCTGGCATCTGTGAGTTTAGAAAAATAAGCGATATATCAGCAGATTTAGCTTTATTAGAAGCTCTCCTCTCCACTCCATTAAAGTGTACTTTTAATTTATGTAATTAAGAAAAATTGTTTATAATTAAAAACTGTTTTAGCCGAATATTCAAATGTTCAATGAAATAAAGCTGCTCCCATTCGTTTTAGAATGCCGGCGGCGTGTTTTCAGATCTTTTGCATTACGTGCCAGAAGCTAATCAGTTTTATGATTCGAGCTTAACAGTTGAGGTATTTTGAAATATCTCATCAAACACAATTCAGAGTTATGACTGGCAATTGTTGTATTTGCTGCTGTTGTTGCTGTTCATGATGTTCGCCTAATTGCGTCACATCAAAGGCAAAGCACGCAATTTAACGCTTGGCAAACGCAGATCGTCAAAGCCTTGATAAGCCAGCCTCTGTTCGCCTGACTGCAAGCCAAATCTGCGCCAATCTTCACTTCCTAGTTTCAACAGCAACAGCAACAGCAACAGTTGCTGAGGTGCACGAGCAACAATTGTTATTCAGGTCTTGGAACGGAGACATCGCAATGCGAGCTCTGCAATGTTTTTGGCAGAGTTTCAATGTCAATGCTGTTGCTGGTCTCTGTTGTTGTTGTGGGAGTTGTTGCTGTTGGGGTTCAAGTGCAATATGTTGCTGCTATTGGTGTTGCTTTGTCGCCCACAAGTGACATTGCCAAAGATTAGACAATTGACAGACGCTGTCAATACCAACAGCAGCAGCAATAAGAGTTAGGCAAAAGTGCGCTAGTCGGGCGTGCTCGACTGGGAGTTACCCTGCGTGGCACATTCCAGCTGCTGCCTTAACTCCCACTAAATAGGTCTCATGTATTCTCAAGTAACTCGTTTGTTTATAGTGGAAATTCCATCAAATTTGCAGGCCCTAAAGAAGATATGAAAAAGTGTGTGCATACCAAAGCACAGGGCTTTAAAGAGGTGTGCTTTTCGATTTCGGGCGGGAATAAGCGGAGTTGTCCAAAAAATGATATATCCCAGATCTGGGCATACTATACGAGAGCCTGCATGCCAAGTTTGAAGCATGTGGCTGCTACATTTCTCGAGTTATGCCAAAACAAACCATGTCTCAAAATCGATATTTATCGATTTTATGAGAAAAGAAGCAGTTATCGAAGGTCTGCGTATGCTATACGAATATATCTCTTGCAAGTTTCCAGCCTCTAGCTTGTGTTAAGGGATTTAAACGTCTGTACAAAACGTTTATAGTCTACATTCTCCCGCCCAACGGGTACAGGGTATAACAACAGCAACAGCAACAGCATCAACATGAGCATTCACAACTTCATTATGAGCAACTGTTGCCGCTGGCGCTTTCGCCGCGAACATTGACAGCAATTTGTGCTCCAATTCGCGGGCAACAAACAGCGACAGAGGAAGAGAGAGAGAGAGAGAGAGAGAGTGAGAGAGGGAGAGAAAGGGAGAGCATATGTTTACGTGTCTTTGGATTGTTTTTTTTTTGTCTTTTTATAATTTCGTTTCATTTACGTTTTCGGCTCTCGTATCTGGCGGAGATTCAGCACAAGGTCACCTGCATCTTCAGCTACGGCAGCTGCTTCAGCCATTGCCATTGGCGACCCGTTTTGTGGCTTGGCCAACTGTTGACTGATGACTAACTGGTATTTCACCTGACCAGGGTCTGCACTGCCCTCCCCCCCTCCCCCCCTGCCCGATCACCTGTCCAGATACCAAATGCGTTTCTGTCTTCAGCTCAAACACGTGGCAATGGTCAGTTTGTTGTTTTGTTTTGCGTAATGTGCGTGCCAGATTGGATCGAATATATATATATATATATATATATATATATACGTGAGCGCATTTCAAAGATGTATCAAACGACGTCTCTGCTTGCTCAGGGCTGCATTTGCAGCTCAGTGCCATTAATAACACTATTAACACTGGCAATCGCGTTCGTTGCCTCAGTCATTTGCAATGGAATTTCAAGAAATAATTAGCCAAAGCCATGCACAAATCTTGATGAACTTGTAAACGTGAACAAAACTTCTGCCAAATGCCAAACAGTCATCATGAAAATGCACAAATTTTGTTTTCGACAATTTACTTCAATTGTAAATCAATTACAGCTAATAATGGCCCGATATATATGCCATATATGTATGCATATATTATGAAATAAGTGTACATACATATATATATATATTAAGCTCTTTCAGCATCTGGCTGGGTTTGAGTTTTTCTGTGCTATTTGTTGAGCGTCTCATTAGCAAATTTCTATCATTAGGAATAATGAATCAATAAACAATGAATAAAATGACTTTTGCTTTAGAACTGGGAATTGACAATGTATGATTTGTAGATTAAATAAAAAGAAAACTCACTTATTGGAATGATAAAAGAAGCAAATGCGATTTTTCATTTCTATGCCAATTTTCCGGAACATTTTCATGCGGAATTTTGTTAATTTTATAAAAATCTTGTTTTACAACGGCTGTAATTTTCAAAATTTATTATTGTATCTTCATTCTATTTCCAAATTCGCCTTTTTCAAGCTTTTCCTCTACATGACCTCATTGAACTCGGGATTTGCAAGGGCTAGACTAATCAAAATTGGTATGTGGACACTCTGAGATCAAAAAAGCACAAAAGCTTTTGAAATTCATAAATAATTTTACGAGTTCTCGAAAAGAAGGAATTTCACAAATAAAATATAAAATAAAAGATAATGAAATACAAATTAAATACGAAATAAATTAAAATATACAAAACAAAAAAATGAATAAACAATATAAAAAATTAAAAAATTGTTAATAAATAAAATCCAATAGACGCATGTGTATGTGTGCACCTAATTTTGAACTAGACCCAAAAATACTGCGAAAATTTGCATTGAATTATTTTGAAAAAAAAAAAAATAGAAATAAAAACAATAAAAACAATTTAGGGCAAAATACAATTATTTTTAGCAAAGCGAGCAAACAAAAAACAAAAAAAAACCTTTCGCATCGACGCTTTAAATTGTCTTTTGCCATTTCTGTGCGGCCATTTGCGCAGTTATATAAGCTGCCACGCCCCCGCGCCTTAGCGCCCCTGTGCCACACACAAATGGCACCCATTTTGGGAGCCCAGCGCAAAATGCGCAATCGCCAAATGGCCACAACGCAATGCAATTATGGTCAATAACCCCAAATAGAGCGGCATGCAAATTGTTGTTGTTTGTTGTTTGTTATTTGTTGTTGTTGTGGTTGTTGTTGTTGCTGTTGGCCAATTTCATAAGCATTTCCAAATGCTCGACACGTCCAGACGCGCGGCTTTTACCTAACGGAAGTGATTTTCAATAGCGACTTTTACCCGCGCGTCTCAGTGTCAAATTCGAAAATGGGGCCAAGCCAAAACGAGGCCTCGCGAATGCACTTGCACTTGGTCGATCGAGCTGTGACTATGTCTATATAGTCGCTATATATATATATATAGATATGGGCATATTTATGCCTATATTGAACGGGCGGAGGGGACCTTCGCTGGAATGCAACGAGCGCCACATAGAAATCGTTTGATTAAAAGTCAAAGCTAAGGCACAGCCAAGAGCAGGCGGCGCATTAAACTTGAGCCCCAATTTGCGGCAATAAACGATAAGCGATAAACGATAAACGATTGCAATTACGATTACGATTACGTTTCAGCTTGGCCAATTCCGTATGCCATAAGCAAACGGCTTATGTGAGCATTCAACATCATGATGTTCATGTTGATGTTCATGTTGCTGTTGCTGTTGCTGATGTTGATGGGTTCCACTCTCAAGTTTACACAACTCGGCAACTGGCCAGGCCCCAGAGTGCAAGTCAAGTGCAAATATTGTGTCTGTAATCAAATATGGCATTCATAAGCTCTGCTTATGTAATCCATCCGTCCATCCATCCATCCATCCCAAATAGCCCAAAGAGCAACGTGCAGAAACTGGTTCACACTTAACACATCCCCGAAAACATGGCCATGTTAATCAAAGAAACGATATCAAAATGTTATGAAAACCCAAATCTGAAGTTAAAATTTTAAATATGTTGCATTTTATACTTACAAACAATTGTCTGTATATCTCGAATAATAAACAATAAACAAAAGTTGTATAAAGACAAAAACTCAGGCTTTAGGCTTAGATAGATGAGATAGATGTAAGGCCTAATATCTACAATTTTTAGCAGAAAATGTTAGAAAACTCATGAAAGATAATATTTTCTTTTGGTATTCCAACAACTTGTGCTCTTATTTCAGCTTTGCTTGCAGCCAAAACCAGAGAAATGCTCATGTAAGCCGCGATACGTTGAAAGAGAGAACACTCGAATTCCTTCGGCAGGCATTTCCAAACCAGCTCAGTCAAAGAAAGTTCAATGTGGAATTGCGGCGTCAGGCTCGTCAGTCGAACCGTGCCCGACACAGTCACACACATTTAGCATGCGTTTTGCATTTAATTGAAACATTTAACGTTCCATTTGATGGCCCAACAAAATTGTTAACAAGTCAAAGCGACTGGCTTGAGGCCAACACGAGATGAGCGCAGTTGCAACAGATTGCTCGTTTTTGTTTTTCTTCTCCGTTTAGGCCATAATTCATGATCAAGTGCTCAGTTAAATTGCGTTAATTGCGCGCTGAGCTGAGCAAGTTCGTTGCCTAAGTCTTTTGTTTTTGTGTGTGCGTGCGAGGCAGGCTGCAAAAGCTGACAAAACAAACTGAAGCAAGTGGGGGAAAAACTCGGTCAAAGTTGAAAGTGGCTGCCACACAAATTGACCGTTATTGTTGCTGCCGCTGCCGCTGCCGCCGTCTCTGCTGCTGCTGCTGCTGCTGCTGCTGCAGGCGAACGCACATTTGGCTGGGCCATAATTTTGTTTTCGCCAAAGCAACAATAACAAAAAAACTGCAAGACATTGCAACAATCAAATTAAACTTAAATTACATAAGCACAGCGCTGGTGCGTCGCTGTCGCTGTTGACGTCGGCGTCGGCGCCGGCTGTCTGACCAGCAGCTGACAGGCGACGCTTATCTGCAATTGTTGCGGCTGTGTAAAGACAACAACAGCAACAAACTGGGCTGACTTGGCTTTTTTTATTTGTTGTGCAACTACTGAGTGCGTGTGTGTGTGTGTGCGTGTGCCTGTCTGCTTCTTCTTCATTTTCTGGCAGCAGCAACAACAATGGGAAAGCAGTAGAAATTATGTTGCGTGACGTTTCATTTTGCACAAAGACTGTAATTGGTAGCCGCGTTCCGCGCACCGCGCACCGCGCCCCGTGCCACGCCTCTCGCTTGGCCAAAAAGTCGGCTAAGCATATTGGCCTAAAATTGCCAGCCTGCCATTGTGCTGCTAAGCTAATGACCAACAACAACAACACGTTTATAAATAAATACAAAGACAAAAACAAAAACAGGCCAGGCACGAGTCGCCGCGCATTGCAGGCCATTTGCCAATTTGCAAACCGGCCAACGGCTCGACGCGGCTCGCCAAGTTGGCCAACGACAATTTGGCTTTTGATTAGTTCAGTTTTTTTTTTTATTTGTATATATTTCTATTTATGTTCAATTTTATTGTTTCGCTTCGTTTGCCCAATTTGGCAGCCGAGTGAAATGCACGGCGAGGTCAGCCAGCGATTCGTTGATTTAGCCGAATTGCAATTGTGGCCAAGCGGAGGTCGTTTCGCGGCCAGTTTACAGGCAAGACGCGCTGCGAAAGTCGCCAGCAGGAAGTTTGCATAACAGACCTAGCACACACACACACATTCGTTGGGCTTGCCCGAGCAAACATTTGCATTTCCTCTTTAGGCCTGCTCACATTTGTTTGCCGCGACGCTGACGAAAGCCTTGGCCAAACAGCGGCAACAAAAATGAGAGCGGCTCCGTTTGCGAAGTTCGCTTTTGGCTCCGTTTCATTGCCAGGATTTCTACACACATGCCGTGCGGCCCAGAACCAGCCAAGCAGCCAGCCATGGCTAAAACGTTTGTCCTTCAACCAAAGCCGCCAGCTGCCAAAGCTTGCTACCAAAACAAAACGGCTATCGGCTTTTCGCCGATCGGGCGGCCGGTGGGTTGGGTGGTTGGGGGGGGGCTGTGGTGCGATTTCCACAATCAACCAAAGCAACGAAGCATAGTTGCCACCAAATGCGCCAAGCGGCAACAATGCCAGCTAGTCAGAACGTAGTCCGGCGCGATAAAGAAACTTGAGACATGCACGACTCTCCAAATACCCGAACCTGCGCTCAAAAACTTGTTTTTCTTAGACAATTTCCATTTCCATTCTGAATAATTTCCACTTGTTTTATTTAAAGAAATCGACAAAAAATAAAAAAAAATCTAAATGGATAAGAAAAATATTTCTTTAACAAAACTTGACAAACGCCAAAAAATCACCTCAAACTTCAGTAAAATTTCAATTCTCATAAAAAAAAAGCTTTTTCTGATTATCTCGCAATATTTAGCTAGTTCTGCACTTTTGATTCTGAGTTTTTGTGTCTTAACAAATTTTATAAGAACTATTTTACATTTTAAATAAGATCCAAAGGGAAGTCTTCAAAGTGGCTTATTTTCACATTAACGAATATGATTTTTACTCAAATTTGGTTTCGGTTCCAATAAAATATTCGCAGCTACTTTAATTTAGAATAAATATTATTTGAAATATGTTGACCATAAGAATTTCTTAAATGCAATTATGTAAGCACCAACTAAATAAGGTCTATTGGAAGTGAAGTGCGAGTATTTGAAGTTGGACTCAAATGGATAAAGCGGCCACAATTATTGGCCATTGATCTTGGCCATTAGAGGCCCGGTCTTGGCGTGCACGGCTTTTAAGTCTCAGACTCTGACGTGATCGAATGCAAAATGAAAAAATTCGAAAACCAAAAGTAATGAGCATAAAACAAGCTAGAGTGTCTCTAAACGGGCGTGCTCGACTAGCAGCTGCCCTGCGATGGGGGAAGGCACACAAAAATAAAAGTGTGTCCGATTTGTGTGAGCTAAAGGAGAAGTCACAAACCAAGTTTGGTGTAGGCAGCTTTCATAGTTCTCGAGATATGCTTAAAAAGGCAAGTCTCAAAATCGATATTTATCGGAGCTAAGTAAATGTTAAGGAATTTATCGATAAAACAAACTTGTTGTAAGCTCGTTATCCCCGCCAATAATATGTTTTCCCTTTGAGATTCTTTAAGGGACATCAATAAAGAGATCGTCGATTCTTGCTTCTGCCTGTTACATGCCTGGCCACGAAACAAGCATACCCTCACTGTTCACTCTCAATGTGTTACGACTGTAAAAAAAAACGTTTAAGTTCAGAATAAAAGCCAGTTAAAGTGAATGAATGAATGTGGCTGCGAGCTGAATGAATAGCTGAATAGGCGCATGCAGCTGCGGTTAGCGGGTACAAAAATAAATCAATCTTATTGTAGAATCAAATGTTAAAGAGTTAAACTTTTAATCATATAATAATTTGATTCATTTTTTATTACCCATTTTTAGTCACACGCAGTGAAACTTTGAAAGCAACTAACCGAACGGAAACGAAACAGAAATGTTGCCGTTGTTGTTTTCTTTCTTTCGTTTCTTTCGCTTCGTCTTGACGCCGCTTTTTTTTTTTCTTCTTCTCTTTTTGTGTTAATTGATTGCATAACCGGCAGAAAGAGTGCCAGCTCACTTGTACAACACTCTCACACACACAGTTGGTCATTCACTCGCGCATTCAGTCAGTCAGTTGGTCAGTTGGTCACTCACTTAGTCTGTGTGTGTGTGTGGGGGGCGGTTAAAAAAAGGGGGCGTGCTGCACAGTCGCTGGCGCAACCAAGCCAAAAACTTGGAAAAAGCAACCAAAAGCCAGTAACTAGTCGCACAACATTTATTCATAATTTTCATGTTGTATTTGTTGTTGCAGCTGCTGCGAGTTGCATGTGCAGCTGATTGCAAGCAGTGCACACGGCAAGCAGTGCTACTTTTACCAGGTGCCTGGTAAAGTTCATGTTTGCGTTTAAACAGGCTCTTAATGCTGGATTTTACTTTGTTGCCAAAGGCTTTAAGCAAAAGTAAGCTATTCTTGAATTGCATCTGCTTGCCCAAAAGCTAGCTTTATTTTGATGTTAAATTTTATGTAAGCTGACAAGCACGCCAATTGCATTTGACATCTGGGCTCCAGTCAGCGCAAGATGAGGCAACCTCATCGAACGACTGCTCGAATTTGCCAGCTAAACTTCGCTGCCTGTCAATGTTCATGTTAGCTGACAGGCAGTGAAATCCATGCACTCTGCCGTGCAACAAAATGTTAAATTTGGCAACGCCATGACCTTCAGTTGATCGGTTAAAGCCATATTGAATATGTTTTATGGTTTGTGTGCCTTAGCGCTGCCAGATGTTGTCAGAACCAGGTGGCAACACTGGCATGACCATCCTATCAGGTACAGTCAACAAACAGTTAGATGAACTGCCCACTCAACTTTGACAAGACAGAACATGAGCGTAACGAAATCAAGTTAGACAGCTTGTTTGAGTGTTGGTTAACTTTTTGGACAGGAGTGAACGGTGGGCCTTAATACATTATATGCAGTATTGCATTATGCGGCAATATCCAATTACCGTACCGTAAGGGGCCATTGTTCAAGCTGACACGGGGTGCTGACATAATGACCAAACAATTTGCCAAAAAATAACTACAACAATAACAAAACCGAATCGAACCGAACCGAAAACTGAGCGAACTACAAATCAAAATCCAAAAGCACAATTGAGTTGTTTCAAGTTGTTGTTGTTGTTGTTGCTGTTGTTGTTGTTGTTGCTGCTGCTGCTGCAGTTGCAAGTTGTTGTGGTCGGGCAAGAACTAATTGCGACCTTGGCGTCGACAGCCCGCGGTGCATGCATATTCGAACTATGTAGATCCGAGACTCGAAATGTTGAGAATGCGCCGCGGCAAACGGCACGTTCACATGCAGCGCTCACTTCTCCAAAACCAAAGCAACAACAACACAAACAACAACAACCAACACGAAACAAGTGAATATATGAATATATGAAAAGCTATCGATGCATTTCATATGCATACAACTTAATCGAAAATGATTTGGCACTTTGCCTGATCGCTCAGATAATGGATAATGTTCGCCAGTTTTATGGATTGCCCAATAAATGCTCAACAAATTGTATTTATGCGCCATATAGGGCGTTAAGATATGATAAAACAAGTTGGAGCGCGCTCCAGTCGAGCCGGCCCGACTAGCAGATGCCCTCAACTCCAGCTCTTTCGAGGAGTTGATTCAACGATGTGACACGAACTCAGGAAAGTACAGACCAAGATATCGAAACGAAAAGAGAATCTGAATCTAATCGAGTCTCTAGCATCTTTCAGTTTCCGTATTCGACTCAGTATTTCATCCAGATCAAGAATATATATATATATATAAAAATACTTAACAGGGTCGCAGTAGCACAGTAAAATATAAAAATAAAATTTATGAAGCTAATAGCCTGAAATGAATCCACTTTTGAGTATTTCAGCTTATTCTACTTCTAGTTTATTATTATCCATTTTAATCTTCTCTCTTAACTGTTCCCACACATTTTCAGAAAGATAACTGAATTTTATGATCCCAGGAAATGCTTGTGACAAGCTGGCTTTTTGCAGGAACTTAAAATATATATATTTTAAGAAGTACTCAGATAAGTTTATCTTAGCTTTGATAGCAAGCCCATATCGCAATTATTTTTACTTAATATAGTTGTTTTTTTATGTATTTTAGCAAAGTTCCTACGATAATTTCCATCGTAACTAATCCAACTAATCGACTGTTCCCAATTTTTATCGCAACTAACCCAGCGTATCGACTGTTCCCAATTTCTATACTAAATAAACCAACTCAACGATTGTGCACAGTTTCCAACGTAAACTAATGCAACTTATCTACTGTTCCCATTTGGCAATGTATCAACCTCAGCTTATTATCGACTGTTCCCAGTTATAATCGTACCCAAAACCAAACTTATCTACTGTGCTACTCACTTTTCACAGCCCACATTTTGGAATCGGTCAGGCCGTGCAGATAGCTGCGCATGTCCTTCGTGCAGTTGACGCTCAGCATTCGTGTGGCTTCGAGGCGTGGCCACTGCGACGCAAGCAGCGACAGATCGAACACGTTGAGCGCATCGCGCAGTCGCTGCGTGCGCGTCAGATCAAAGCTGATGTCGGCGTCGCTGCGGCTGCTGCTGTCGCTGCTTCTGTTGTTGTTGTTGTTTTCCGTGTGCAGGCTCAAATTGATGACATTGTGCTGATCGGCGCTGATGATGGGCGAGGACTTGTTGTCCTTGTTCTCCCTGTTGTCGATGGCCGCCTGCGCGACAGTCGCTGCCAACGCCAGCAGCAGCAGCATCACCAGCTGCGGCCGCAGCGCGCGTTGTACGCGCATGATTTAAATAAGGCGAAAAAAAAAAAATAAAATAAAATAAAATATCCCACAAATTGATGGGGCACGTTCGACGCGTCGCTTGCCCTGCTTCACTTTCACTCAAAATACACAAAAAAAAATATCGAAAAAAAAAAATAACAATAAATTGTGCGTGTGTGCATAAACGATTCCAAAAATCTATATGAAAAGTTCCAAAATGTGTGTCGTTTGCTTTTCGTTTTATTTATTTATTTATTCTTTTTTTTTTTATTATTATTTTAGTTAAATTTCTTTGTGAACACTTTATTTAAATCATTTTCACAGCGAGCCAAAGCGAAAAATAAGACATTTAATTATCACACATAAAAAAAACTCTTCGTTTCTTTTCTTTCTCTTCCTCTCTTTCGGGGCGCCAGTTGTGTAATAAGCGCTGCTCGAGCGCTGCTTAGCTTTTTTAACCGTTAGAATATCTTAGTTTGTTTTCCTTGTCGTATATTTCGTATTTCTTTATTTTTTTTTTGGTTGTTTTTTTTTTTCTTCTTTTTTCGTCACTTTTACTTTCGTTGCGCGATCGCGAGGCCAGTAAGCGATAGGGGGGGGTAGCCGGGTGCTGTAGTTTGGCGGGGCACGATGGCGGTGTGTGTAGTTAGCTGGGAGCTGCGACAAGCGACGACCGCTTGGCATGAACGCACGTCAACGAATTGCGGCTGCGCGTCTTGGCCAGCTGTAAAAATATGCTAACAATTTCAAAAACGCAGCCGAAAAAGTCGCAGCAGCAGCAGCGCCACTAGCAGGCGGCGGCAGCAGCAGCAGCAGCAGCGGCAGCACGAGAGTCCAAAAGCAACAGCTGCAAAAATCTCAGCAGCATAGGCTCAGGCTCACACACACCAAAACACACACACGCACACACACAGTCAGCGTCAGCGTCAACGTCGGCGTCTTAACTGCGACTCAAGCTCAAGCGCAAACAGCTTGAAAGCGCAAGTGAGCGCAGGTAGTGCAAAATTTTTACCGTTAGCTTGGGCAAGCGCAACGAAAGTGCTGCAGCAGAGACACACACACACACACACACCGCACACATAAAAGAAATGAATAGGAGAGCCAAGCTAGCGAGTGAGAGCGAGAGTGAGGCAGAGCACAAAGCAGAAGAGAGCGCTTACGATCGCTGCCGCTGCCGCTGCTACTGCTGCTGCTGCTGCTGCTGCTGCTGGACAGTGGAAGAAAAAAGCCCTGCGTCATCGGCGATGTTGTAATAAGCATTTTGTTAACAAACGTATGTCGTTGTCGCTATTGTTGTTGTTGTTGTTGTTGTTTTATGTTATGCTGCTGTTGCAAAAGTTGGCCGCAAAAAACAAATGGGAAAGAAAAAAAAAAGAAAGAGAAGAGCCAAAAGAGCTACAATCAAAAACTATGGGAGAATGAATAAATTGGCGACTATGTGAATAACTAAGTGAATCAATTAAAGGATTTGGGTAAAAGTGCATAAAGGCAACGAAAATGAATACGAATAAGAGCTGAAATGTTAGGTCAAATGATTCGTTTCACTAAAAAGTGAATAAGTGGGATAAAGCAAAAGTGCATTAATACGAATCGAATATTAATGATGTATTCACAAACGAATTACTTTATTTCTCAATTAAAGAATGATGAATCAAAGTAATGAATAAATGTGAAGAAATGAATAAATTAGTGTGAATGAATGAATGAATGCAGATGAATGCATTTAAATATGAGTTGAAGAAGGTGGAATGAGCTAACTTTTTGTGAATAAAAAGAAAGAAGAAACAATCGAAAACTAGAAAAGTCAGGTTATTTGAATGAGTATGTAACTCATTCAGTCAAGCAAAAAGTAAATGAATGCTCTGTATTAAGTTTGAGTTGGCCATGCAAATGAATAATCTTAACGGGAATATTATAAAAAAGCTTTAGAAAAAGTATTGAATCAATGAATCAATTAAATGTTGTGTGAATAATATTATTCAAAGTAAATGAATCAGACAGTTTAAGCATTCAATTTCAATATGAAAATAAAACATTACAAATCAACAACTGAATAGGTGAATAATACGAGTGAATAATGAATAAGCTAAACAAGAGAAGCACGAATATGAAATGAATAACAGTACATTACTCAAATATTGCTCAAACAATCAACAAGTATTCATACGAATAAAATAATTGAGTGAATGAATCAATTGACAACGGCATGAATAGCCAAGCTACTCAAACTAAACAAATGATTTCAATCAAAAAATTAACTAAATTTAAGCGATTCTAATAAAAATAAATATTCACAAATCACATCAATCATGCAAAGAGGTTTATTCATGAATTCATTCAACACGAATACCGTGACAAATGAATATGCTGCTAATTAAGGCGCTTAAGTAAACATTGCGATCATTAATCTAATCTAAAATCAAGGCGGGGGGTCTTCAGATTTGCATGAATGCACTCACATTGATTCACATTTGATTCACACAGCATTCACAGGCGCAGGAACGAGATTTGCCAGCGAATTGTGGCAACTGTTTGCGGTTGACCCGTTTACACACACACACACACACACACACACACACACACACACACACACACACACACACACACACCTGCGCCTGATCGTGTTGCAGTCGCAGCTTCAGGCTCGACTTGGGCCAAAAATCCCAATCCCAGCTCCCAATTCGGGGCGAAGTTGTAAACAGACAACAACAACAACAACAACAACTTGAACAACGACAAGTTATCTGTTGTTCCATTGTGTTGTTATTGTTTCTCTTCCCCCTCTTCCAGCCCACGCTCTCCCTCTCGCTCTCGCTCTCCCTCTCGCTCTCGCTCTCCCTCTCGCTCTTACTCCCGCGTTCGTTGTTTCTCGCTTTCGGCCGAAAACCCATTGTGCAATATTCGAAAACAAATCCCCAAATGTCGTGCAATGCTTTTTCAATTTTCCAAATAGGCAACATGAAAAGTTGGGAAAATACGTTTTAGCCACACAATGCGCAGCTTTAGCTTTACCGTTAGCGTAGACCGAAATCGAAAACCAGTTCTTAAAGATCTCAAAACAAAAATAAAGGCAAAAAAAAAAAAAGCTGCCAAAAACTGCAGGCATGACTGGAATTCTCCATAATTATGTGCCTGACTGTGCGAGTGTGTGTGCGAGTGTGTTTGTGTGTGTGTGTGTGTGTGTGTGCTAAGGGCGAACAAAATGCATTTTTCGGAAGATGTGACCAGAAGCAGAAGCAAATCGAAACAGAATTCGGTGACTGGCGGCTCGTAATTGGAAACCGGTTTCTCATTCGAGTCGTGAGTTGGGTTAGGGTGCGGCGAAGGGGGTCGGGGGTGGTAACTGGCGAGGGGAGCTGCTCTGATGAAGATTGACACAATTCGAAAATCAAGCAACAAGAAAAAGAAGAAGCAGACTTACAAAAGTGTGTACACACCCCGCCAAGTAAATAAATATGTATATATTCAAGCTCTATCATTGGGAAGATAATGCGAAGATAATGCGGCGATACGAAAAGACGGCAAAAGATCTATATAGGATAAAATCTCTCTGAATGGAGAGCTTGCTTGGGTGATCAATGAATGATAAAAACATATCTTAACTTTTCTTAAAAATTGAAAATGATAATAGAAATAATAATAATAATAATAATAATAATAATAATAATAATAATAATAATAAAATTAATAATAATGATAAGATATAGATAATAATGATAATAACAATAGTAATACTAATAATAATATAAAGGATAATAAAAATAATAAAAAATATGTATAATAGCAATAATAGAAAATTAATATTAGTAATGATAAGAACAATGAAGAGAAGGTTGGAATATCTTGTGTGCATCGTTGTTGTTAAGATTTGGCCTATATATGAAGATGATGATGGAACAAATAAAATGTTTTCCATATTGGATACAATTTTTTGGCTTTCTTTAGCTTTAAGACTGAGCGATTAGTTTGATGTCAATCTCTTAGCGAGTCGCCTTATGTTAGGGCGATATCATAAATTTGATGATAACTATCGCTAATGTATCTTCCAGGCGACAGTTTGTCTAATGTATCTGCCTATTGACTATTGTCGCCAGACGTTCTCATGGAAGATACGAAAGCGATAGATAGGCGATATACCTGAATAATTATATCAATATATATTCCAATTATAATACTAAGAAATCTGAAAGCTGAGCGAACGAGACGCTTAGAAGGAGATGACAGGACTAGGAGAGAGAGAGAGAGTGAGAAAGAGAGCAAAAAGAGATCCAGAGCAGGGGGCAAATGATATCAGAGAAAAACATGTGTAGAGACATGTGTTATGAGGTTAGGGCAACGGCGGGCGGTTCACGGCTTGTTCGTACGCATATTCATATGTAAGTATTCATATTCGTTTATTGGTATTCGTATTCGTATTCGTATTCGTATTGTAATGCTGTCAGCAGAAACCTGTCGCTGGGTCGGCACGGCCCGGTCTCATATTTTAATGAGAAAAGTGAAAGTGTCAAGAAACAAAATAAAAACCAAAAGCCCGAACAACAGCTAAAATTCAACTTAACAGTGAATAAATAATAAAGTGCTACTAAAGCCCAAATACAAATACAAATACGAATACGAATACGAATACAAATATGTATGCAAATACGAATACACGAAAATACGAACACGCAGCTAGGGCCGCTGGAATTTAGCGTAATCGGAATGGGGAATCGCTGACAATGGCATTAAATTCACCAAAATGTGTGAAAATCAAATTTCAAATGTGACATTCGAAAACGTCGCGTGTTGCGGCACTTTTGCAACACTGTCCGGCTGCAAGCAGTGCTGTCAGTTGATTGATGTTTTGTAGGTCAAGTTGAAAGTCTATCAGTTTATCGATTACATATGCAAGTTTCCTTCAGAATTCGATTACCTCATCGATTACAATTGTAACATCGTTGTTTTATGTTTGGGTTCAATAGTCAATCAATTTATCGATAGCTAGTTCGTAATTCGATAACAGAAATAACGAGAGAAACGCTTGGCCGGCATATTGCTGTACTTACTCATGCCAAAAGGTGTGAAGATCGACTTTCATCTACAAATGTTCAACGGAAGTAAAGTACACGTCATCAACTTATCGATAGCTTAATCGATAAGCAGAGCAACATCTTGTCATTGCCAAAATTAGAGATAAACAATGTTGCGGCACTTTTGCAACACAGCTCGCTTGCAAGCAGTGCTGTAAGTTGGTTTATGACGAGCGCGTGTAAATGATTACTTAAAGAAAAATAGGTCAGGTGAATTTTGATAAATTAAAATTGAAACACTTATCGAGAAGCAATGCAGTCTTTTGATCTTGCCAACACTGGAGATACGTTAAGCTCTCTCTCTCCCTCTTTCGCTCTCTGTCCGTTACGCTCTGTGCTTGGGGTCAGTGAATAATGTACCGTTACATCACGTTTGACACTTTGACCATGAACGCATTTCACGCAGCAACAACAACAACAACAACAATAATTGCACGAACTCTGACTCTAAACTAAATCAAATGCCGTTAATTTTTTCTTGCGTCGTAACTGATTTTTTTTAAACGTTTGTCCATCTTCGGCGCTCATTTTTTGTATACCCTGAACCCATTAAAAATGGCTAAATGGGGTATATTGTATTTGTGCAAATGTATGTAACGGGCAGTAGGAAAACATCTGCGATATCGATAAGTTGCCTCGTTTCCAAGTAGTCGATTAAAATCGAGAGCGAAATCTTGTTTTTTGAGCAAATCTCGTAAGTTATAAGAGCTAGAGTCTCTAAGCATGGCATGTAGCTTCGAGAATAGTATAGTGTATATATTTTTTTCAGTATCGAATTTCGAGTATCGACTACATTTAATTTTATTAGTGCTACAGCAATCGAGCTCGTAGTGCCAGGTGCAATTGGAGCTCGTAGATGTGGGTTCAGGGTATCCCCTAGTCGAGAACTCCCTACTTGTTTTGTTTTGTCGCTTGTTGTTTTCATTTTTATTTTTTTTTTTATAATTACTTCATTTGCAATCTTTCATGAAGCAATAGAAGAAACCGCCGTTAATTATAAACGCAAACGCACAGAGGCAACAGGCAAATGAGCGGCATATTGCCTCAAATCTGCTCAGATAATTGGAGGGGAGATGGAGGAGGGGCTTTAAGGGACTGTCAGTGTCAGTGTCAGTGTTGGAAAAGGGTAAGAGGAGGGGGCTAGGCTGTTACAAAAGCGGCGCCAAAATATTTTCACTTGACTTTTGTGGGATGTCGTTTTAATAGCAGTGCGAAGTTCACAATGACTAGTTAGTAGAAGGGGGGAGTGGTTGAGCGGGGGGGGGGGAGCGCTACGGTAAGGGGGGGGGGTAGAGATGGCTTTGGTACACACTTATGTAATAAAGAGAAAATTTACAGTAAGATAAAGCGTAAGAGAGTCACAAAAATGCAATGTCACTTACCCATTCATAATGAAGAAGAAGCTGAAATATATACAAAATAAGAATGCATTATAGACAAGTGTGTTTGACGCTTAGATACCCTGTACTACGAATTTTCATTAATAAATTCTACACATTTTTCAAATAAATAAAAAAGTACATGCATAAAATGTTTTTACTGTCTGCTGCTCTCTTTTATATAAGTGCGCATATACCTCATATACCTCAATCAATACTTGCAGGGTAGCTAACGGTTCGATGAAAGCCGCCAAACAGTCAACATTTTAAAAGAAATCACGCGAATCTACACCGTTTACTGCTTACAAGCAGTACAACGAACGCAGCTGCTTCCGGCTGACCGTAGATGGCGCCAGCTCAATATTGAAACAGAATTGAATATTCTTTTCAAAATTTCTGTTTAATTCATAATGCTCTTTGTTCTGCTTATATACATATTGAAATACGTGTGTGTATGCATGTTCGTGTGTGTGTGTGTGTGTGTGTGTGTGTGTGCACATGCACATATGCATATGTAGAGCGATTTTCTTGCGGTAGTTTCAACCAATTTACAACTATATAATTATTATTATTATTATTTACTTTGGTTTTTTCTTGCTGTTGCTTCAGTTGAACGCAAAAGTTATGCAACAAAATGTTTACAACTGTTTTACTTTTATATTATATAGATATACTTTTATTTTTGTTTTGTTTTACTTTAATCTTTTAGCTGTGATTACTGCAAGTTTTTGTGTATATTTTTTTTTAGTTAGTAATTAACTTTGTTAGGGACAGGCTGGAAAAAGTGCTCAAGTTTTTTGCTTCGCTTTTCTTATCTGTTTTGCCTGCTGCTGCGTACTGATTGTTATTTTACCTCTTCTTCTTCTTCTTTTTCTATTCTGGTTTTTGCTGTAACATTTGCTAATTACTTTGTTTCTCATGTTGTTTTCATTGGCTAAAAGCAAATTCATATAGTTTTGTGTCTTAGCTCCAATTTTCTATAGATTTTTCTTTCATTCTTCTGCTTATTTTAATTTATTTAGCTCTTCGTTTATTTTCATTTATACTTATTTAATTTTCTTTTTCATTTAGTTTTGTCTAATTTTGTGTGGCTTTTTTACCTAATTATTAATCAACAAGACAAAAAAAATTTCTAGTTTTTATGTGTTTGTTGTTTTTATGGGCTTTACATGCTCTCTAAAAAGTGTTACGATTTTGCGTGTCTCTTTTAATGTCTATTTTTTTTTTTTTTAGCTCAAGCTGCTACCTAAAAAATTTACAAAAAAAAAAAACAATCGAAACTACAGCACATTAACCTAAAAACAGTTTTTTTTTTTTGTAAGTAGGCTTAGCTCTTAATATTGTGTGTGTGCGCATTTGTGTGTGTGTTTTTTTATATTAACTCATGTATTATTGCTTACATTCATAAATAGTATGTTAGTTGCATTAGCTGTTTAGTTATTTTGTTGTTTCTTATGTTCTTGGCAAAGTTCATGTTAGCTCTGACAGCGAGTTAGATTTCGTTGCAGGTATTTGCAATTTAAATTTGCATTAAAGTGTTTCTAAATGAATGCAGCTTAGGCCAAGCCGCAACAACAAGTTGTCCGCGCTGATCAAGAAATAATCTTAATTAATATCTAACTATTAAGCGCAGGCTAACTTCTCTGCAATTCGAACTGCTTGCTAAATAGACTGAGTAGCTAGCTGAACTGCTTGCTAAATGAATCAAATTCACAGGCAGCTAAAGTTAATGCTAAACTAGTTTGACAGACATGTCAAAGTGCTGGTTAAATTTGCCAGCAACATGAAGGAGTGTATACTTTGCTTTTGAGAGAGGGAGAGAGACAGAGAGAGAGAGAGAGAGTGGAAGAGAGAGTGTGCGCGACCTGGAGACAGAGCGTGCCGTTAGTTGAACTTGTACTGCTTGAGCGATGCACTGTATCTGTCCCTTTTTAGCCTACTGCAAACGTTACGTTATGTAAACTGTGTGTGTGTTTGTGTGTCGTGTTATCGATTTGTCTGCAAATTTATCGATATTGCTTCATGAAGAAGCAACTCTTATTGCCTTAACTTAATATCGATATCGATACTTTTGCAGCTTCACCAAAGAGAGCGAGAGAGTGAGAGATTGAGAGAGTGTAAAGAAGAGCACATGTGAAATATATAAGTATATATAGTATTCATTAGATATATCATAATTTGTTTTATATAGTGTAAATATATATATATAGAGTTAAATATATATATATATATATATATATATATATATTCGTAGAGAAAGGCACAGATGAAATTATTATTATAATTAAATTTGTAGCTTGTTTTTGTTGTTGTTGTTGTTTCGTAACGCCCGATAGAGGCTAAGAGTTTCTAAGTTCGATTTGTTGCAGTTTTCTTCTTCTTTTTTGTTGTGTTCAAAAGTTTATCTAAATTTGGGTTTTATCGATCTATCGATAACTTTCTTCCCAATGGCTTTACAAAGAGTGTAAAAATGCGTTTTCCTTTTCAATTGTTTGTGTTATCGGGTTATTCTGTTTTCTTTGGAAAATTGACAGTGTTTTGTGTTCTGCTTCTTCTGAAACTTTTACGATATCGATTTAGTTTTCTTGTTCTGCTTTTTGTTGCTGTGGTTTTTGTAAAGAGCGTAGCTGACCTTGCACTTAACTTTATGGTAATTCGTTGATAGTTTTTCACAAATACAATATATACACACACATAAATACATATATACTCTATACTCTATGCTCTATACTCTATTTGTAGGGAGTTGTTGCTACAGTATATAGTTTATATACTTATTATTTTTCTACTAATTGTTATAAATGCTACGCCATAAAGTTTTTCGTGTGTGTTTAGCCGCGCGAGAGCTCGAACTTTGAACTTCGTAACTATTTACGGGCTTATACCTATATACCTTTCGCCCACCTGACATTATCATTAAAAGTTTGACTACATTTATAGCTACAGTTAATACTAGACAAAAAAAAAAACAACAACACTGTATTTAGTATGCGGTATTTAGCCCGTTAGCCCGTTTTGGTATATAAAAAATAAACTTTTGGATAGTCGCATCTGCTGCCGCTCTGCCTTTAGTATTTTTAGTGGGGCCTTCGATTAAGTAAGTTTTATGGGTTTACTTAACTTTTACTACACAAAAATTTAACAATACGCTAATTACCCTTTACTATATGTGTGTGTGTTTAAGTGTGTGTAAGTTTCCTTTGGCACAATTTAGTTGAAATGAGCGAGACAGCGATAGTTGTGTGTGAGAGAGCGAGAGAGAGAGGACGCTTGGTTAAGGCCAGAAAGAGAGCGCGCAGAGAGTCGAAGGATTGTCCGAAAGAGCATTGCGTCCGTGTGTGTGTGTGTGTGTGTGTGCGTGTGTGTGTGTGTGCGTGTGTGTGTGTGTGCGTGTGTGTGTGTGTGCGTGTGTGTGTGTGTGCGTGTGTGTGTGTGTGCGTGTGTGTGTGAGTGTGTGAGTGTGTTAAGTACCTATGTAAATTCGTTTTTATAAACAATGCATTATTGGTATTTTTTTAGTATTTTCTGCGTGTATGTAACATTTAGTAGTTTTTAGTATTTTATCTGGTATTTTTAGGTATTTTTTTAAGTTCGATTTAATTTACCATCTTAACGAGCTAAAATAGCTATTGCTTATCATTGTGTATGTACTTGTTAGACTGAATACTGCAACAATATTTGTCAGCTTTGGTTTTTTTTTTTTTTTTTTTTTTGGACTAGACTACATAAAATACATAAAGTGTATGCATATACATATAGTGTATGCATGTTGTAGGGTTTTCTCTTCCTTTCATATATATGTTTATATATTCATTTATGTTCATAAATTTTTTAAACTTTAAGAGCTAATCACAGAGTTGATGATTTTTTCTTTATATATTTTGTTCACAATTTCCATATACATATATATACGCCTCTATATACTCTAAATAGTTTGTGTATAACTGTGTATATAACGCTTGTATATATATATATATATATATGTATATATGTATATATATATATATATTTATTTATATATATATATATGTATGTATTTATATATATATGTGTATATAATCATCATTAATCAGCATGGATTTTTTAGTATTTCCTTTTTACTGCTTTGGTTGAAACGGAAAACGCTCTAAGCAACGACTTTTAGTATATTTCTAGTATTTTTTTCCAATAATTTTTCTGTTGATACCATTTGGATTTTGTTGTTGTTGTTTGTTAAACTTATGAAAACCGTAGATTGCACTAAAACAGTTGACAATTTCATATTGAGAACGCTCTATGAGTAGTTATCGTTATCGTTATCGTTATCGTTACGGTAAACGTTACAGTTATCGTTACAGTTACAGTTATAGTTACAGTTACAGTTACAGTTACAGTTACAGTTATAGTTACAGTTACAGTTAACGCCTAACGCTAGTGAGTAATGTTATCGTTATCGTAATCGTTATCGTTATCGTTAACATAATTGCCTATGAGCTAACGCTTTAGTTTTGCTTCCTTCAAACTGAGCACTTGGGAAAATTCCCTAAGGTTATGCGCAGGCTACAGTTACGAGTGTATGTGTGCGAGGGAGACATGTCAAGATATATATATGTATATATATATATATATATATATATATATATATTTATTTTTTTTTTGTTTTAACAGGCTCGTTTCGCTTTTGTTTGTTATCGTTTATCGATATCGATTAAATGCGCCTCGGCTAAGTATTTTTGTTTTCAGCGGAACGTTGGAACGTTGAAACACTCGTTACAGTTGAGCAAGTGAAACGAATGGAAACGAACGAAACTAGCCTACTGCAAGGGGTGTAGATACATCTATATATCTATATATATATATTTATTTACGTAGACTAACAGGCTCGTTACGCTTTCGTTTGTTATCGTTTGTCGATATCGATTAAATGCGCCTCGGCTAAGTATTTTTGTTTTCAGCGGAACGTTGGAACGTTGAAACACTCGTCATAGTTGAGCAAGTGAAACGAATGGAAACGAACGAAACTAGCCTGCTGAAAGGCGTGTAAATACTTCTATATAATAATATATATATTAATTTACTTACACTAACAGGCCCTTTTCGCTTTCGTTTGTTATCGTTTATCGATATCGATTAAATGCGCCTTGGCTTAGTATTTGTATTTTCAGCATACATAACTCGTTAGAATCCAGCGAGTGAAACGAATGGAAACGAACGGTACCAGCCTGATAGCAAAGTGTTTGTGTGAGTGTGTGTGTGTGTGAGTCTGCTAGAAAGAGAGACGCTTAGTCCGTCGAGGACTGGGGGGATTTGACGAGCAGCAGCTCGTTGTAGTCACTGTCCTCGTTGCCGCACTGATCCCGCTGATCCATGCGCCGCCGCTCACTGATGATGCGCATGATGTCCGCCGAATCCGATTTACTGATCGCCGGGCAATCGACGCTGTTGACGTCGTCGCCGTCGCCCAGGGCGTGAGCGTGGGCGTGGGTATCGCTATCGGCGTTGCCTTTGCCGACTGCTGTTGGGCAGCTGTCGGAGCTGGGCAGCTGAGCTGTTGCAGTTGCTGCAGCTGTGGCTGGCTGCGGCATTGCCGGCAGCAGCAGCGAGTTCTCATCTAAGTCGGCGTCCTCGTCGAGCGCCTGCTGCTTGAAGAGCTGCTTGGTGCTGCCGCTGCGGCTGCGTGGCGGCATGGAGCGCGGCACCGAGAGCAACAGGCTGTTGCGTCCGCCGGCGCCCAGCAGGCAGCTCTGATCCACGGACTGCGACCAGCCGAAGGGGCGTCGTTGCTGATGTGTTACGGTGGGTGTGGCTGTTGCTGTGGGCGTGGCTGTGGGTGTTGTTGTGGGCATCACAATAGCCAGGGGCGTGGCTGTGGGCGTGGGCGTGGGTGTGGGTGCACTGAGAATGGCCAGCGGCAGATCGTCGTCACGTGGACGCGAAAGCTCGGCGCTGCGTATGCTGCGCACATCCAGATCATAGCTGGAGGAGGGACTATTGCCGCCGCCATCCGACTCGAGGCTCTCGAATATGGTACCGCGACGATAGTCGAGCGCATCGCCGCCCCAGGGCAGCGAATCGCAGCTGGTGCGCTTCGCCTCCAGGTTGCGTCGCCTGATGGCCTGCTCGTCGAGTGAGCGCTCCTTGGACAGCACGCCGCGCTTGCGGAAGCCGGCGGCGGCCGAGGCGCGTCGCCCGCGGCGGCCCAATGGCGGCAGTTGCAAGCCGTGCTCGTTGCCGGTTATTGCCGCTGCCGTCACAGCGCCGCCGAAGGGCTCGCCCAGCCGTGCGCCCAGCGCCTGAGGCGTCAGCGCGCCGCCCATTTCGGCCAGACTGAGGCCCAGGCCGAGTGCATGCTGCTGCTGCTGCTGCTGTTGATTGAAATATTGCACGGTCTGACGACGTGCACCGGCGCCGGATTGGGTCTGATTGAGATTGGTGGCCGAGCTGCCGGTTAAACTGGGGCTGGGGAACTTCTTCTCCAGCGATGGTGTGCTATAGATGAAATTCTTGGGCAGCGATTTGACTTTGGCCAATGGGCGTGGCGGTGCAATTAGCTTGGCCTGCGCCTCCGCCAGCTGCTGGCAGAGTTTCTGCTCCTGGGCGAACTCCTGTTCGCGGACCAGCTCACGCTCCAGCTCCACCTCCATATCGAGCTCATCTTCCATTTGCTTGTGGCTCTCCTCGAGGTGTTTCATCAAAACAGCCACGACGACGTTCACTAAAACGAATTGCGCCATAAGAACGAATATCACAAAGAATATGGGAGCAATAAACGAGCTGACGCAGCAATTGCGCACGCAATCGGCCGCGTCATCGCAGTTATCCCTCAGCGTGTCCTTCATGATGCCGTTCCAGTTGTCGCCAGTCGCTACGCGAAACAATGTGAGGAAAGCCATGCCGAAGTTGGCGAAGTGCGCATGCTCGCCGAGTCCCTGGCAGGGTATCTCATCGGAGCACTCGAGTCGCCCGAACAGCTCCACGCCCAGCGCCGCGAATATGAAGAATAGCAAAAAGAAGAGCAGACCCAGATTGCCCACCTGCGGCAGGGCCTGCATTACGGTGTCCAATAGCGCCCGTATGCCCTTTGCCATTTTTAATAGCTTCAAGACGCGTGCGATGCGCAGGACGCGCATCACACGGATTATGGTTGGATTTATGGGTATTATGTTCGTTTCCAGCTCCTCGAGCACAATGCCCACAATCGAGAGCAGCACAATGCCGACGTCCAGCTGATTCCAGCGATCCTTCAGATATAAACGCCAGCCAAGTGCAACCAGCTTCATGTTCGCCTCCAGTATAAAGACGGCCGTAAAGAAATAGTTGAAAATCTTTAATGCATATTGCAGGGCCATCGGCATCTTGTAGTATTCCATGGCCATGGTGACCACATTTAGGCCAATGACGGCGGCGATCGCCAGATCAAAGTACTTCGAGGTGACCACATTGTGGACAAACATTCGGGTCGGTGAGTAGTTTGTATAGTAGGGTGGCTCGTGCATTCGCCTGCGTTTCTTTTCCATTTGGAGGGCACGCTTTGCGGCTCGTCGGATTTTCTCCTCCTTCTCCTGTTCCTCGCGACAGCGATGGAAATTCTCAACGACAACGCCCACAAACATGTTGAGCACAAAGAAGCCGACCAGCAATATGAATGCTATAAAGTAGAGTAAACGCCATTCGTTGTAGTTGACAATCGGCTGTTGGTCGACGCCAACCGCATCCAGGCCCGTATACATGATGTTCACCCAGCCGTCGCGGGAGCTGAGCACAAAGAGCGACATTAGCGCCTTGCCAAGATCGTCAAAATTATATTTGCGATTCGTCCAGACGTTGCCGGGTATGCGACGGCATTCGTCCGCATTCCGGACGTTCTTGATGTTCTCGCCCTCGCAGTAGAAGAATGTGCCCTTGAACAGCTGGACGCCGAGGATGCCAAAGATGATGAAGAAGGTGCAACAGATCAGCACAATGTTCCCAATGGGACGCAGGGACGATAAGAGCGTTTGAACGACTAGTTTCAGACCCGGCGCTCGGTTGATCACACGCAGCGGCCGTAGGGAACGAAGTAGACGAAACACCTGCGAACAATAATTGGGAACATGCGATCAGTCTAATCCCAACTTCAACCCTGTCACGTATATCTAAATCCGATAAAACATCATTGACCCACTGGAAAAAAAAGGAACACAACAACTGAAAACGAACACAGCAACTGATACATGTAACAGAAACGACTGGCATTGAAACATAAAACGGAAGAAGCAAAGCCAAAATGGGAAACGCATGGTAATGGAACAAATTGATGCGTAAATGCGCAGCGGGCTTACATTACAGCTACAACAACTTGGGCTTTTATGAAATTATATGCAAATGAAACGGTTCGGAACTGGAACGGGTATGCAAATGAAGAACGATGTGACTGTGTGGACAATAAATGATGCTTATTACGAAAAGAAGGCTTTGTGCTTGGACAAAGTCAAATGAAACGTTTTGGAATGGAACACGAATGGTGCATGCTGAGTGCCCAAATATGTGGAAATAATGAGTGGGAACAAATGGAATTTGGTGAGAAAATTATATGGCAGAAGACTAAAATTAGGCAATAATGCTAATCGAATAATAAATAAGGTTAAGCGAAATGTCTGAAATTGGGCTACGACAATGATGGAACGATTGGAATTGGGCTGGCATTATGTGAATAACTCCAATGAAAAAAGCTGGCAATAAGCGGTTAATACGAGGCAGAATGTGGATTGCCTTAAACAATGATAATACATTTAAGAATTTCAGATTGGGTTTGGTGCTAGATCGGATATGTAAGGTCGTTGAGGCGAGTATATATACATATATACGTATAGGCATCTTTAAGCCCGTAAGCTATATAGCTACTAAGGGGTAGCTAAGGTAAGCTTTGTTATATAAAAACTGTACTTAACCTAAGTGAGGTTAAGTTGAAAAAAGTATTTCCGGCAATTTATAAGTATATCGGAACCAATTGAAATTGAATTACGCCAGGAATGGGAAAAAGCAGTTTAAACTCAGTAGAAACATCGTCTATATAGAATTTGACTTTACAGATCCGATAGCCGCGTTTTTCTTCGCAAGAATACATAAAGTGAGGTTATGTTGTGGTGTGTGTTTATAATTGGAACATGTGCTGGGTGAGGCATGACAAGGGCAAAGAGAATGCAAATATTACTGAGTATAATATACAACCAGATATATAATATATGAGCGTGAGCCAACAATTTACATTTGGTAGGGTATCAACATTTTTTTAAAGGGACTCTACACACACACACAGAGAAAAAAAACGTACGAATAATTTTTTTTTTTTTTTTGTTTTTGCCATTAAATAATATAGCGGCGAGAATTTACCTGCAGATCGGTTTGGTTTATGTTAAGTTAAGATTCGAATACCCGATTCAAACACAATATAGCCATAAAAATATACAAATGTATATATATTTATAAATATATATATAGAGAGAGAGAGAGAGAGGGAGAGAATTTAGAAAGTTATATGAAAGAGTTGGATGAGAGAAGGCGAAAGACGTTTTTGATTCTCAATGAAGACAGATAAGTAGCAATGTTTAAAGACGGCCAATTGACAGAACTATATATAGCTAATGAAAGAAAGAGAGAGAGAGAGAAAGAAAGAAAGAGAGAGAGAGAAAGGCAAGAGAGAGCAAGCGAGCGAGCGAGCGAGCGAGCGAGCAATAGCGGGAGATTCTTATTCTTTCTTTTTTTTTTTCGGCTTGTAAATGGATCCGCGTGCACAACAGCAGCTGATTTGATTTGTTTGATTGGTGCGTGGTTCGAGTTGTCGAATTAGTGGCTCACACATGTTGGGTCGCTGTATTCAGTTGCATGCTGCATGTGGCATGCGGCATGCGGCATGTCCGACCGATTGACTGCATGCCAGCCTGCCTGCCTGATTGCCTGTCGGCTGATTGCCTGCCGAGGCCGGCTGATGCTGCGGTTTTGTATGCCTGTTGCCGTTCAGCCCACAAACTTACCCTTAAAATCCCAAATATCCTCGGGCTCGATTCGCTAATCAATGACATTAACAAATCAATTATCGAAATTGTAACCAAAGATCCATCCATTATATTCCAGCCGGATGTGAAATATGCATCCGGTCCATAAAACATGCCCGTGGCAACTACCTGCAAATAAAACAAAACAATCAAACTTGTTCAAAATACACTCTGCGAAAAAGTTGCAGTTGATTTTTTTTTTTTTTTAATTACATATGCGGAACTTGCCTTAATGAACATTTCGATAGTGAAGACGACGGTGAACACGTAGTTGGCCGTTGCCAGGAACACTCTCTCGGTGCTGCTTGGAGGGATGTTTGGTCTTTCCATGGCGAGTGTTATGCAGTTGAGGGCTATGAAGAGCAGCACGACATTGTCGAACCACTTTTGGTTCACGAACCACGAGCAGATCTGCCGGAACCTGTTCACCAATAACACAAAGCAGTTGACAGTAAATTGGGTTGAAATTCAATTACGGCATTTCCGTTGCGAAAATCAAAATGAAAAACCAAATGCGAATACGAGAACGAAAACGAACTGCAAAACTGACTGCGACAGAGTTGAGTGCAGTCAATTTTGTTGGAAATCTATCACAAAAGTCAATTGGAAAATTGGCAAATCAGATAAGCAAAAATTCGGTAGCTGGTTGCATTGAAAAGAAAATGTGTTTTCAGGGCTTCGTTTAGCCAAGGTCATTTTTAGCTTGAGGTCTTAACCTTAAGACATATAAACTACGTTAGCCAGCTGCCCTTGCTAAAATGAGCTTTGGCGAGCTTTATTCATTTTATCTCTCTATTAAAGCTGCCTTAAAGCTTTACTTATGCTATTTACTGCCTTTGCTTTAATCAATAAAATGCTGGGCAAGACTTTGGTTCGTGGTGTACGATTTAAAATAATAAAACACAAAATCTTAAAGCTTTTTAAGTTTGCATCAATACAAATGTTGATGAGCAGAGCAGAAAGAGAGCAGAGTAGAGGCCAATGGAAAAATGTCGTTAAGTTACAAAGAAGTTAAAAGCGCGCTTTATTGCCAACATTGCCCTCTTAAAGCTACAATGTCATAACATAAGGGCGTAAAAGCTATTAGCAAAAAACACTAGAAAAAGTTTTGCGTGCGCTTTAGCTACTCTCATAAGGCGTATTAAAATCTCAGCCAAAAGGCTTTTATGTACGCACTTAAAGTTTACGGAAAGCTCACTCAATAGTTACTCAAAGCTCATTTCATTCTCGTTTAAGAAGCATTTAAGGTTTACTGAGATCTCACTTAATTGTGGCTTTAAGCTTAGGTGTGTCTAACTCACACCAAGAGCTTACTGAAATCTGGTTGAATTGTGGATTAAAGCCCACTTTAGCCCTGTCTCAGACGTACTTAAAGCTCACTTAATTGTTACTTAAAGCTCACTTTAGGCTTGTTTAATATGAACTTAGGGCTTAATAAAACTTAATCAATTGTGACTTAAAGATCACTTAAGAATTTTCTCAAACGCTCTTAAAGCTTTTGGAAGCTAATTCAATAGTGACTCAAAGCTCACATAGTAAACGAAAATTCAATTGAGGCTTGTCTAAACCGCACTTAGATTTTGCCTAAAATGCATGCAAAGTATACTTAAAGCTTGCTTCTGGCGCTTTTAAAGCTCGCTTAAAGCTCTTCGACGAGTAATTGAAGCATATCGAGGCGACATACCTGTTATCCTCCGGAAAGACATACATGGAGTAGGACTCACGCTCGGCGGTAAACTGCTTGGGCGTCAGACGCTGTATGATCATCCGCAGCTTCGAGACGTGCTCCCCCCCACCGCAGGGCACCATGGAATGTTGTTGTTGCATCGACAGCAGTTGCAGCTCCTTGGCCAGCTGCTGCGGCGATAGCTGCGTGTGGGACTGCGTGTCGAGCTGCTGCTGCTGCTGTTGCATTTGCTGCTGGTGCAGCTGCTGTAGCTGTTGCAGCTCCTTCTCCTCGAGGCGTTTCTTGAGATTATAGTGGCTGATGGAGTTCTTGCGCTTGTCGCGCGCCTCCATGTACTGTTGCAGCATGTCCGGCTCGTTGAGCGTCAAATAGGATCTTTGCCATTTGTCCAGATCGATCTTGGAGTTTGTGTACGACAACGACTTGCGATTCGCCTCCAGGTTGTGCAGATTCAGATGCGATGTCTTGCTGAACGCCAGCTCGATGGAGCTCATGCGGCGCTGCCCGGCGCCAGGCCTTAGCTTGGGCGGCTGGCTCAGATTCTGATAGACCTGCGAGTTGAAGATGCAAGCGGAGGCGCGCCGGCTGCCTGGTCCGCTGCCGATGCTGAGCGTATTCGAGAGCCTGCGCATCGAGTTCTGTGGACTCAGCCGGTTCGTGTCCCTGTGCCTGGACTCAACGGCACCCGAGCTGTTCAGCTGCTGCTGCTGCTGTTCGTCGTCGGGCGCGCTGATGTTGTCGTCGGGCCGCAGCGTAGTCGGACGCTTCTTGGAGCTGGAGCGTCGGAAGCGCTGCTGGAAGCTGCCGCTCGGTGGCGCCAGCGGCAGACGCTCACTGGACGAGCTGCCGCTCGTGGAAGCAGCACTGCCCGCTCCGCCCATGGGCGAGCTTGTCGAGCCTGTCAGCGACACGGTCAGCGGCGACAGATCCGACAGATTCAAGCTGTGGCTGTGACTCTCTGTGGGCGGCTGCAGTGTGGCTGCCGTGGATGATATGCTGGGCACATAGATGGGCGTGGCAGCTGCCGTTGTGCTGGAATTTTTAGAGATGTCATCGATGTTGACGCTGTGCACGCTGCTGGGCAGCAGGTTGCTTAGCTGATTGCTGCTTCCGCTGGATATGCTGGCGCTGGCCCCGCCACTACCACCAACAGCAGCAGGCGCCGTTGCTGTGGCACCGACAGAGCCACCACCTGCAGCACCACCTGCACCAACTGCATTGCCAACAGGACTGACATGTCCCTGCAGCTGGCCGGCATTGAGTATGTTGAGCGGCTTGTGCGCCAGCACAGGCGACGGCGGTATGAGATCTATGGCCGGTATTCCCTCGTCCAGCGTGCGCTGACCTCCGCTGAATATATTCGGCGGCTTTAGCAGCGACGGCGATGGAGGCACTGGCTGTGTGGGCGTGGCAAAATATATGAAAAGTTCAATAGGTTGTCAAAGTGTTAGATAAGTGCTCTAGTCGGGTGTGCCCAACTGGGATATATACACTAACTACAGCGAAGCTGACATTTCCATCATTCTGCATTTTCATGCGAACCACAAGAAACTGTCGGCAAAGTTGGGATAGTTCAAAATTAGTGTTAAATCTTGTCGATAAAAGTCTTTGTAGCTGAAAGTCTTGACTGCCTGGTAAACAGACAGGAACGATCCACAACTTTAACCTGTGTGATAATTGAGGTTTTTACGAAACTCACCTCCATATCGCCCCATTGGCGGAAGCTCATGCCCGGCTCCATGGTGGTGCTCGGTGAGTCCTGGGGCGTGGCCGCCGTTGTTGTGATGAGCGGTGGATCGCGTATGAGCCGCATTTTGGTTAGGCGTGGCGCCTCGCTGCGTCGTTCCTTGATCGAGTATGTCTGTAGGTGCGAGCCGAGGCAGTTGTGTGTTTGTGTTTGTTGCGATTGTTGCTGTTGTTGTACTTGTGCTTTAGGTGCGACTGTACTTACCTTTTTGAGGCCGCCGCGCGGCTTGGCCTCCTCGTGCGCCTTGCTGCCGGCCTCCTTATCGGATGGTAGCAGCCCGGAGCCGGCAGCTGCGTTGCCGAGCACCGAGGCGCTGGCGCCTTGCGCGGGCAACTCGTTGATCTGGTAGTCTTGGATGGGCTGCAGCAGGCGCTGGCGGTGGATGTTGCTCTTGGTCTCGATGTTGAGCTCGGCGGAGTCTTGCAGTTGCTGAGGTGGCGATAGACGATATACGATAACGATAGGCGATAACGATAGACGATAGACTACGATACATACCGTGACAGACTCTGTGGCGCACAGTCACTCGCTCATATTCACACTCCCATTCACATTCACACTCATTCACGCGTGCCACAGAGTCGAGTTTGAGCTTTCGCTTTCACTTGGCTCTCTCTTACAGTCATTGTATAGCATTCGCTATCTCTTTCTTGCACTTACCTTGCGCACATCCTCGGCGCTGCGCCAGCGATTGCGTACCTCGTAGTAACTATCGTTAGTGGTCGATGAATCCGCTTCGCTGCGTGATTCATCGTACATACCATCGCTATAATTTTCGGCCAATGTCTCTTCGCGCAGTTTCTTAACCAATTCGCGCTGTTCGCGCTCGCGACGTTCATTTCGCTGAGGGAATCAAAATTTCAAAATTAGACTTTCTCGTCAACGCTATCGATGTTTTTTTTTTTTCGAGTCACGCGACCTGCTATCGCTGCCAGAATACAATGTTTCAATTGTCGCATATCGATCATTTATGGCATCGAATCGAATTGATTTAATTTTTTTAAATTTGGTTTTAATCTTGAGCAATTGGATTTCATTAATTTTACTGCTTATCGATAAGCTATCGATAAGTTATCGATAGCTTTAATCATTCCAAAATCAACTTTCGATTGCTTATCGATAATTTATCGTATACAATGATTTGTATTCGGAATTGTCAAGCAACTCTCATAATCTGGCGACAATTGAGACATTGTTTGTTGACTTTTTTAAGTCCAATCGATCGACGCATATCGATCAGCTTGACCTGGGCAACGTTTCAACTGATATGTTTTTTGTTAGATTAACTTTAAGTTAAACGATGCCCAAACTGGCCAAAAATGTCAATTAGACTTTGTATACTTTTTTTTTTTTTAGATTTTTTGTTTACAGTATTTTAGGGTTAATTTCGTTATTGGATGTTGGCAAAACTCTACCTCTGAACTGAATCCCTCAACCAAAATGGCCACCAATAAATTAAATAGCACATAATTGCCGAACGTCATTAGAGCCACAAAGTACAATGCGGCCCAATGACTTGTCTTTTCCATGCCATTGAATAGAACCACGTTCCAATCCTCTTGCGTCAGAATCTAGAAACATTTTTTGTTGTTGTTTTGTTGTTGTTGTTGTTGTTGTTTTAACGATGGTTGTTGTAGATGTTGTTGTATCAGTTGTTGTTGGTTTTGATGATTATTTTTCGATTTTTATTTTTTTTTTTTTTGGTTGAGTTGGTTGATTTGGTTGGTTGCAGTTGCAGGTGGTTGCGGGCGGCAAAACGTGGTGCATTTTACGTTCGTATATTGTATATATATTGGATATATATATGTATATATTTTTGATATATATGCATAATATTGATATATCGAAAGAAGCGAAAAAAAAAATATATAAAAAATACCATAAACATTTGTGTGGGATAAAAAGAAATGTAAGAAAAAACGAGAGAGCACAAAATAGAACACATCATGTTGGAGAAGCAAAACGCCAAAGTGTTAGATATTATTATTGGAGTATTATATAAATATTATAAAATTCAATATAAGTATATGTTAAGGTATACATAGGTATATATTCTATATGATATGTATATAATTTTTATTCTATAGGCTGCTTTTTGTATTTCTCTCTTTTGAAGCCTAACTTGTTAAGTTTTACTTTTTAGTACATTTAAAACATACGAATTGAGGCGAAGCACAAAATATAAAATAGATCTATGGGGCAAATCAGTATCTGTATCCCCCCCCTTTGAGTTAATGTTTTTTCTTTGAGTTCTTCAAATATTTAGCAAAGCAGACGACACGAGTTAAAATAAAATATATAAAGGCAGATGGATAAATTATTTTTGGATAAGCTCATAAAATAGGCAATTTTTTCAATCAAACTAATTTCTTCATAGAGTTCTGCAAAGATCAGAAAATGTTTGAAAATAAACTTAATATGAAAAAAAAAATGAATTAAATAATATATAAAATAATAAATGAAAGGAATTAACAAATTTTGTATATTCATTTATGCTTCTTATTTGAAAATTGAGCCTGTTCTAAGCATGTTCTAAATACAACCCATTGCCCTGATATTACTTGAACAAGCTATGCCTATTATTATTCGTATATTCTGGCGTATTAAAAGTACATTCAATATATGTAATTATTAGGTGGAACACGAAAACATAGATCTTGCCAAAGCGCAGTTAAAGCAATTGGCAAAGGAGACAATAAGGAACTTAAGATCAAAGACACGCACCGCAAGGAAACCAGGTATAAGAACGTATCTAAGCACAAGGAATACTCGTAATTCGTGGTGTGGTTAAAACAACGCAAAACACTCGAAAACATTTTCAAATCAAAAAACAAACTCCAATTCCAGAAAATACTTGGATTGATAAATTAAAATCATTGAAGAGCTGCAAAGCGCGCAAAAAAACTTGCATAGAAATTCAAATTTGTTTAAATACTAAAGTGATAAACATTTTTTTTTTAAATATGTTTTTTTTTTTTACACGACGTGCCAATAAATATTTGATGCTTAAGGTTTCATATATAATACGAGTATTTTTTTTTTTTTTGCTGGTATTTTATATAATATACATGTATTTTTTTTTTTTTTTTGGGCGTGACTGTACATGAATAATATGCAATTTGAATTTATATACTATATAGTTATTTTTTATTATATATATTTTTTTTGTATTTGACAAAGCGCAAAAAGCAGCAAAAAGCAACTGGGAATTGGTAGCTAGACAAAAAAAAAAAGAAACAACGGAATAAAGAAAAGCAACATTGAGGTAGAAGAGGAAGATGTAAGCAGCAGCAGCTTGAAGGATTGGTGGAACGTGAAAACAAGCCAAACACGAGGCGAAACAAAAGAACGAAGCGCGTTCCAAATAACGTAAACACCAGGCGTTTATATGGCCCAAACATATGAATCTTATATATAGAACTTATATATATAGTATCGCATAGATATACATATATATATAAATATATGCATATGTATATGTAAGGCTGTGAGTGAGAGTATATAGAACAAACGTAACGGTATTTTAGCTCGAAATTGGACTGAACGTGAAAAGCAAAGGCCAAAGGGAAATGGAACGAAATAAAAGAGTTTTTTAATTGAGGAGAAATCATGCATTCGAAAAAAACTAAGCGGCTGAAAAGATTGGTAGTATATGTTACAGATGAGTCCTGTGTGTGTGAGAGTGTGTGTGTGTATGTGTGTGTGTTTAAGACTGAGAGAGAGAAACATATGTAGAGAGTAAGAGAGAAAGATAATGGAAGAAAGAAAACCAAAAGAGAGGGAGAGAAAAAGACGTCGTTGTAAGAGTAATTGTTGGAGTATAGGAAAGAGACGCTTTCGTCGAGAGCGACTTTCTAATGTGTGTGTGTGTGTGAGTGTGTGTGTGTGTGTGTGTGTGTGTGAGTGTGTGTGTGTGGGCGTAAAAGTTTGCTTGAGTTGGTATATAAAACAGAGTGGACTAAGTTGGTTTGAAAATAAAAAAACTCAAGTAGTACGCATTAATTGACTATGCATAATTGTGAGTACATTTCGAGTAGTCTTCATAGGAACTCTTGTTAATGCAATTTGGAATCGTTTATTTTTCTTTCTAATTTAAACTAATTTTTGTTAAATTTATGAGCAGTGCTTAATTCATATACGTTTGGGTCTGCTGTTGAAATACTCAAGAATGCCCAAAAATTTGTATGAGTACTTTACGAGTACTCTTTCTAGTGTTGGGTACTTTTGCTAATGCACTTTGGTGGACTGCACTTTTGGAAATTTGAAAAGCTTTATTTAAATTTCCATTATTTTTTTTTTAATCTGGTGCTAAAATAATGAACAATACGCACTTATTTATGTTGTTGTTTATGAGTACTTTTAACAAAAGAACTCTTTAAAAGAAGACAGTTAGATTTGGGAACTAAACTGTTATTATATGCAATAAATTATTATTTTCTTTTGAAAGAGCTCATAAATATTGGATTAGCTTTCCTCTGGCATAAAATGTTAATGAGTATTTATGAGTACTCATAATGAATAATGTTCTCTCACATAAAGTTCTTTTACAAATTGATTAGCAAAGTTTGAATAATAAACCAAATTTTGCATGAAGACAAAGCTGACCGAAATATAAGCCCTAAAAAGATTTGAATATTTATGGAAGGCCAAATGTTTTTTATTAAAGTACATTGTGTGTGTGTGTGTGTGTGAGTTTGTGTGCATCTGTGCGCATCTGTGTATATCTGTGTGTTTAAGTGGGTGTATGTAAAGTTAGCTAAAACTACTTTCTGATTGAAAAAGTATTCGAAACTAGGCAAAAAAGTTACAAAAGAAGTAAAACTCAAGAACTGAAGAAACTTGTTTGAGGCAACAACTAAATGAATCGCTAGAAAAACGAGTAAAGTTTTGTATAGCAAATAGAGCATAAAAATATATATAATTGTTTATATATATATATATATGTATAGGATAAACTAAACTATAACTAAACGGGTATATTTGAACAAATTGTAAGCGAAACAGAAAACTAGATAAACTTGGAAGAGCTGCACGATTTGGATATAAATATAAATATAAATATAAATATTGAGTTTATCTTTAGCTAGTTTTTGCTTTAAGCGTTTGCTGTTCTTGGGAGTTGGATAGATAAATGGGTATACGAGTGGTATAGGTATAATTTTATAGTTATATATATATATATATTATTCTGTATTGTACTTAATGGGTGTTTTGTTTTTGATTTGTTGCTGGTTCTTACTTGAAAAACTGTGACAGTCGCCCACAAAATGTTGTTGAAGTGTTTGCGATCGCATTCACATTGCGGATGTCGGCTGATTATTTCGGGACACGTGCATTCGCGTTCGAGTCCGGATTCGTCCAAAAATTTACAAAACTTACCGCCAAACAGATACATGCCGAGTATGCTGTAGGTTTATACGTATATATGTTTTATATATATATCATATATATAGTTAGAGATGTGTACGTAGCATACATATATATATATAAATTAATATAAATATATACATATTTATATATATATATATATATATATATATATATGTATGCAGGTAGTATATGTAGTTGCGAATCGATAATGAGTATATAAACGAGTATAGGTTAGATTAAGTAGTACACGAAGAGGAGCTAAAGTCCCCTCGATTCTTTCATATTGATTTCTTGCTTTATATATAAAATGGTATATATATATATATATATATGTAAATGTGTGTGTGTGTGTGGCTGTGTGTGTGGGTATTTAAGCTATAGCATGTGTATATATATTTCTGTTGTTCGCGTATAAATAAATATATACATATATCGTATATAGAGACAGTTCTGTTATATTTATACGTATCGAAAAATGTTTATTTTCAAATTTCATGAGTATTTTGTTCAGTGTTGATGTTTTTTGTTGTTGTTGCTGTCGGGCCCAAGTTTATAAGAAACATGGATCTTTGTGGGATTTGGGTATCATATTTTCTGTACAGAGTGGATATAATTGGCATACTTTGTACATATGTGTTTGTGTTTGTGTGTGTGTGTGTGTGTGTCTTTTATTTCTATTAAGCAAAAGTTGAGTAGAGCAAAAAAACGATTGTATTTTACAGAGTTTTTTGTTTCTTTTTGCATAAATATTTTGTTTTTCATTTTTGGTATTTATTGTTGTTGTCTGGGAACCTCAAACATGAACTGACAAACTCTAGAGACTGTACTAATATGTATATGTATATGTATGCATGTATGTATGCATGTATGTATGTATGTATGCATGTATCTATGTGATGTGGTGTGTATGTGTGTGTGTGTGTGTGTCTGATTTGAAATTTCAGAGGGCATAGTTTACAGTTAGAGTAAAGAGTTTGGTATGCGTGTTAGAGTGTGTGGATTGTTTAAATTTTTGGACTGTGTGAGGGGGGCGGGGGGTGGTTGGGGCTGGGGCTGGGTCTGGGGGGAATACAACTTAGAGTCTAGTTTAGCAGACAAAGGTATACCATATATACATACATAGATAAGGACATATACTTAGAGAATAGAGAATAGTATGCACAATAAATCGAAAGAAACAGAGAGAGAGATAGTGAGAGTGAGAGAGAAAAAAATAGTGTACAAATGTGTGTGTGTGTGTGCGTGTGTGTGTGTGCGTGTACGTGGCTAGATTTTTGTGCAGTTGTGAGACAAGAGGCAAACGACGAGTGACATTCGATAAAAAAAACAAACGAGTACGAGTAAAAAGTATATCGAGTAAAGAGTTCAGCGAGTGTCTAGAGCAGGCAGGGACATAGTCGATAGCACATTGATCGATAGCAAGCGAAAAGCAAATAAAAAAATATCGATTTAGTCAATTGCTAGAGCAGGCGATTCTTCTAACTGAAATGCTTACCTGTGCACTGTATGCATATATCTGCCTTATAAGCTAGCTAATCGCTTTCAAGCTAAACTATTAAAACAAAGGTAAATGAAAAAAGAAATAAAAAGAACTGCATGCGTATGCGCGCTGCTTGCTACGAAACTCAACGAATAACTCGCATGCGATATTATTAGCACTCGTTGCTTTAACTATTGTCAACAGGCGAGCAGGCATTGCAACGAGTTGTAACGAGTAACGGAACGAAATGGGAATAGAACACAATGAAATAAACACCACACCGAAGTGACTACACACCACAAATTAGTGCGAGCGCGTGAGCAATCGATAAAATCTATCGAAATGAAGACACACAAACGTAAAAGCGGAAGCAGGGAAAAAATAAAAAGCAAATTTCTCCATTTTGCAGGCGTTTTGTGGGTCACATTTGAATTGAAACACACACAAGCACACACACACGCACGCACATACACACGAACACAAATTGACGGACAGACAGTTAGACAGAGCGAGAAATAGCGTGAGAGAGAGAGAGAGAGAGAGACAGAAAGAAAGCGTTGGGGAACACAAAAGAAAGCACAACAATTATAATAAAGTTATCGTTATCGTTATCGGTATTGTTATCGGTTATGGCAAGCCTAGCACATTGTTGATTATCGTCAACGCACAAACAAACAAACGATATAACAAAAAATGTTCAACATAAGCCACAAAAATTAAGTGAAAAACAAAATGCTTACATTTTGGTATTTTTTTTTTTTTGGTATTTAAAAACATTTTTCTTATTTTTTGTTGGTTTCTTTTTGAACATTTAGTGTTAGTTATCGATAGATTACATTATGGCATAAGTTTAGGTGGTAGATATATATATATATATATATATATTTAAGCATATTCGTATAGTGGTATTTATTGGTATTTATTATATATATATATAAGTGGTATATATAAATATATATATATATATGTAGTTAAATGCTGATAGC
Organism: Drosophila virilis; assembly: GCF_030788295.1. Taxonomy (NCBI): domain Eukaryota; kingdom Metazoa; phylum Arthropoda; class Insecta; order Diptera; family Drosophilidae; genus Drosophila; species Drosophila virilis. Next base: position 5,969,725 of record NC_091543.1, read on the forward strand.
AATAGGTCTACCTGAAACACTGTGACGAGCGCCCAAAGCAGGCTGTCGAAATTCTTACGATCGCAAATCTTCTCTCCGTTAATTTTCTCGCAGAATTTACATCCGAACAGATTCATGCCGAGTATACTAAAGTGATGGTTTGGTATTTGTTGATATAGTATAATATGATATACATTTATATATATATATTTCGATAATATAATATTCTTGTAAATTTTTTTTTATTATTATGTATTATTATTAATATTTATTTTTTTTTGTGTTTTTTTGGTTTGGGGTTTTTTGTTGTGTATTTTTAGCATACAATTTTTTTTTTTAGTTTAATTTGGATTAAAAGTCATTTTTAGTATAAATATTTAATAGTATAGCAATTGTGTGGTTTTAGAGAGAAATAGATCGAGAGAGAGATAAAAGAGAGAGATAAAGAGAAAGTTAAGGAAGAAAGAGAGCAGAGAGAGAGAGAGAGAGAAAGAAAGTATGTGACTGTAAGTGAGCAGCAAGCGAGCGATAATTGAGAAAAAAAATGTATAAAACACTACAAAAGGACTTTTCGAATTCTTGCAATAACTCAAAATGGAATCGAATTGAAATTTGGTGAGCTTTCACACAGACACGGCTCACGTACAGAAAATAAAGCTGCTTAAAAGCCAGCTGCAGTGCTGGGCAGGCGAGAGCTTTTAAAAGCCCACCCATACAGACGCGCTCGATCGGACGGACAACCGAACCGAAAAGTGAAACAGAAAAGAACATTGCCCAAGGGCGTTAAGGCTGAAAAGTTAAAGCTGAAGCCTAAAATGGAGTTGTAGAAAATATTTGTATTATTCGCTGGTGTATTAATATATTTTATTATTGTATTATTATTAATTTGTTGGGCATTTAGTTAAGGCGTTTGTTTAAGTTATTTGTTAGAGTTCATGACGTTGGGCTGAAAGTCTGGGTCTCAAGGGTAGACTCTTCTGTGTTTACTTTCATTGGAGTTGTGGCACGTGGTGGTCTATGTCATTTGTATTTGGTATGTTGTTGTCTGACTGTGGTTGTTAAGGTAGTATTATTTTTTTTTTCGATTGGTTTAAAACATTTTTTTTTTTTTGGTTTTCTAACTACACAAACGTTTACGACTTTTAGTTCAAGAACAGAGCAACTAAGCTAAACTAAGCTTTGGTAAAAATGTACGATTCTTTTTTGTATTTTAAATTTTAAGTATTTAGTTGTTGTTTTTTTTTTTTTGGTTGTTGGTATTATGCGTAATCAAGAGCATTTTATGTAATATGTTAAGATGTATTTTTAAAAATCGAATATTATTAGTAGATATAGAAAGAAAGCATGTGGTACGAGAACGAGTATGTAGTATATTGGTTACGAGTAGTTATTAGTAGATATATAAAGTTGATATATATTATGATATATAATTTGTATATGGTAAATACGAGTATCAAACTGCAGCGACTGCAACTACACAATAAGCGTACACGATTTTAAAGTACTTTTACTTTTAGTTTCAATATACTTTTTGTTGTTGTTGTTGTTGTCTTTGGAACTAGTGTTCGCTGTTTCGGTGGTTCTCGTTGTGGTTGTCTCCGGATTCTGTTTTACTAACTAAAGATTTGTGGTGCATGTCTAGTGTTGGGTAATCCATGTTGTGTTTAAACAAAATATAAGCGTGAGCTTTAAAGTTCAAAACTGTGTTATGAAATTTTGAGCTTTGCTTGTGTTTGTGGCTTGTTTGTTTCAGGTTTAGTGTTGGTAAAACGCTAAAAACTAATACACACATTTAGTTAATTTAATTGAATGAAGCTTTCGAAGCCTTTAACTAGCTAATTGTTGTATGTTATTGATATTCTGGCTGTTGTCTGTGTTAAATTAAAGCAAACCAAGTGAATTGGAAAATGAATTGTAACGAGTCTTTTGGAGCGTGTAGCGAGTAGCGAGTGAAGAGTAAGTATAAAGTAAATAAACGAGCTTTAAAAATTGTTAAGAGTCGCACATCAAATGCGCATATTTCGGGGCTCGTGAATGGAGCGGCGAGTGACAAGTAGCGAGTGGCGAGTAACGAGTAGCGAGTAAGTTAAAAAAGGAAAGTTAAGAAAGATACGAGTTAAAGAGCACACATCGTATGCGAGAGGTAGCCTTAAGAAATGCAGCGACTCTTAGTCGGTGCTCAAGATCGATTCCCAATTTATGTGTGTAGGCGCGACAGCGAGAGAGTGAGAAAGAGGGAGAAAGAGAGAGGCAAAGTAGAAGACAATCACTCGAAGCCATTTACGTGTGTATGTGTATTGAGTGTATTCGGAATGCAGAGTGAGCGAGCTAGTGTACGACAGCTTACGGCAGCAACGAATTGTGTAAGATAAAGACAGACAGAAAGAGAGAGAGAGAGAGAGGTATAGAAACGAAGAGCGTAATAAAGAGAGAGCGAGAGAGGGTTGGAAAGAGTAATTAAGCTGGTTCAACTTGGACATACGATTTAGATTTTGGTTGTAAAATTCTAACTACTATTCAAGATAATGAACATATTTAAGTTAAACGAGAGGCAGAGACAGTAAAAGAGTATGTGAGTGAAAGGGAGAGAAAGAGAGAGTAAGTCTTACGCAATCGTTTACTCAAATGTTACGCAGGGTACTTTCTTAATTAATTTAATTTAATTTTGTATTAGAGCATAAAATAGAGTATAGGGCATTGTAAATATTACTTTTGGTTCGGTTAGGGGCGAGTGTTTCGTGTAGGATGACGCAGGAAAAGAAGACGAAAGAGCGAGAGCGGAAGAGAATGTGTTGTAGATGAGAGAGCGCGTGTTCTTGTGTGTGCAACGAGAGAGAGAGAGAGAGAGAGAGAGTGACAGAAAGAGAGCGAGACAGAGATAGAGCAGAAGCACATCTGTGCGAAACATAGAGCTATATTTATAAATATATGCTCTGATGCAAGCGCAAATGTGTATGTATGTGTGTGTATATATATGTGTGTGTGTGTGTGTGTGTGAACGATCTGTTCTCTATGTTGCGAGTATCTGTGTATTTCTGTTTCTTTGTTTGGGATTAAGTTGCTAGCGAAGAGTGTGTAAATTATGATTGGTACGCAACTATATGTACTTATGGATAGTTACTAGACATACGTATTATCGGAGCTCTAAGAGCTGTTTAATGTTAGTCGTGGGTCGTGAACGACTGCTAAGGGCTAACAAACACACTCAACGGATGATTGTATTGCGGGTCACTTGGTTCGATTCAGCATTTGCGATTCTCTTGTGTTAAATGGTTTATCGCAGTGCTTAGCTGTGACTCCATGAAAAGGCTGGCAAGTTGGGATAGCAAAATATCGAACGAAACTTGAATAAAAATCATAAATGATTGAAGGGAATATAACAGATACTTTTAGATATATGCCGCATATGCTGCCAGAGAACAAATGTACGCAACAATAAATACGTATTTTCATTCGAAAAATTCGACAAAAATATGTGTCTATAAATGATTGTGTATCAAATGAAGCTCCACGCAAAATTAATTATAAATTAAAATTTGTAAACATTTTTAAGCTCATTTTATGAGCTCCTCGTCAATTTTAAAGTTTCATTTCATTCGTTAACTTTAAACGCATCGAAATCAAACGAATTCTTAAAAATCTTTAACGAAATAAAATTATACCTAAAGTATTCATTTTTAAGACTTATTTGTGCTCTTCTTATTTTTCAACAATTTATTTTCATTTGTGCTTTCAATTTCCTTTCTTGCCAGCATTTTCACGAGACTCTATTTTCCTTTTTCTTTCTTTTTTTATGGTATTATATAGATGACATCTTTCATTTCCAGGTTAGTTTTTGTTAAGAGTCATGAGGTGGGGCCGTGTCCTTGGCAGACGTCTGCCTCCAGGCACTTGTTCATGTTAGTACACATACATACATATATATGTGTGAGTGTGCGTGTGTGTGTGTGTGTGTGAGTGTGTGCGTGTGTGTGTGTATGTGAGAGTGTGCGTGTTATTGTGCCGTGTGGCAACAGTGGAACTCACCTGAATATGAATATAAAGAGCACGAGCAGGGAGAAAAAGACGGCGACATTGTCCATGGTGCGCAGCATGACAAATAATTGACGTCTCAGATTGGGCATAAACCTGACCAGCTTGAGGATGCGGAGCAGCCGAAAGGTGCGCAGCACGGATAAACCGGAGCCGCCGCCGCCCGTGCCATTGCCCGCAAATGTTTGGCAAATCTCAATGGCGCTAGCAAGACAAACGGAGCGAGAGAGGGGGAGAGAAGTCAGCATGGATTCTATATAGATAGGGGCTGAGCGTGTCTCACCTGAGTATGACAATGATGCCATCGAAGACATTAAAACCATTGGCTATGTAGCGAAAGGGTCCCTCGGCAACCACCTTGAGCAGCATTTCGACGGCAAAGATGCCGGAGAAGACAACATTGCTGGTCTCCACAATGGCCGTTAGCTCCTCGGGCTGATTGTGATACTCGATGCCCATCGACAGCGTATTGATCAGTATGGCCAGCAGTATGCCCTGCTGGAAGTACTTGTGCTCCACCAGACGCTTAATATACCGCCGTATCCAGCTGCAGACGCGCATCAGGCAGCGATAGACGGCGATGATCAGACGCAGGGCGCCCGAGCGCGGACGCTGTCGTTCGTCGAGGGGCGAGAGCGCGTTCTGGTACAGATCATAGCAGCAGGCATAATCTTCCATATAGTTGCCGGTGGGGGCGTGGCTGCGCGACACATGGCCGGCGCTGCGTTGGCCATGGCTGCGGCTGTGGCCGGTATTCTTGTTGTTCTTGTTGTTGTTGTTGTTGTTGCTGTTGCTATTGTTGTTGTTGTTGTTGTTGTTGTGCGGCAAATGCTGCGCTTTGCGTCGGCTCTGCAAGTGGGGCTCAGCATGCGGCAGAGGCATGGGCAACGGTACAGCCGCCGAGACGGCCGCCAGCTCAACGCTCATAGTAGCTGGCACGGCCGGCAGCTCGGCATTGGCATCGAGGCTATCGCCAGGAGCAGCTGCTCCAGCTGCAGCTGCTGCAGCAGCGCTCGTCGTTGCGGCTGTGGCGCGCTTCTGCTGCACCTTGTTGAGCGCCTCGGCGGTATGGGGATCGCAGCGGGCCAGCGACGAGTAAAATGATTCGAGCGTGCTTTGACCCGTGGGCAATGCCGCTGAAAAGGCCACAGAGAATGCTAAAAGCTCTTGACAAGTCATCGCGTCGTGTATACCCAATTCAGAGCAATCTGCGTAGGGATTGGCAATGGTGCCGATGGTCTGCGGTAGATTCACCTGCATTTAAACAGACGACAAGCAAATCTCTCATTAAATGCATCTCCCCCTTCTGCTTGGCTCACCTTGCTACTCACCTGCCAGATGCTGCCATCGCCCGCCTGTGTCATCTTCTCCGTGGAGTGTATGTTGCCCTTCTCTGCAAGTTGAATGCTGCTGCTACCGCTGCCATTGCTGGTTGTTGCTGCAGCTGTTGTTGCTGCAGCTGCTGCTGCTGCTGCTGCTGATGTTGTTGCTGTTGCTGTTGCTGAGGTTGTCGCGACGGCGGCGGCGGCACTGCTCGTCGGTTCGCCGCTGAGCGCCGGCGGCGTATGCAGCAGCACGTATTCATTGAACATTACCGAGGGCCGGCGGCTGGCCGAGGTGGGCGGACTTAAAAAGCCCGAGGTGCACGGATGGCTCTAGAGAATCACACAGAAATAGAGAGATTGGAGAAGAGAGAGAGAGAGAGAGAGAGAGGAGTCCGGGTAGAAGGGAAAACAAGCATTAGACGCTTCATATTATTGCATTATTTAAGAAAACAGTTAAAAATTAATCTAATTTCTGAATTGAAATAACGCGTAAACATTTGGGTTCTATGTACAGTAGGCACTGGTCGCTGACGGATATTAAGGACTTTCAACGACAAAAATACAAAGAAGATTTTGAAATTTCCATCTAGCATTCTCGAGGAATTACAAAATAAAAAATTGTCTAAAAAATTCTCTTCAGAAAAATATTTTTTCTTTTTAAATTTTTTTTTTTTTCAAATGTTTGTGTTGCAATTTCAAACTAGTTCCCACAAGGACTTTATCAACACTGGTTTCTAAATACTGAATTAAATTAAACAAAAGGCATGCACACATAAAAATATAAAAAGAAATATGAAAATAGAACAAGAAACAGACAGAATATTATTGAAAAATCTCTAAAATCCTTGATAAATAAACTTGATCTTAAAGCTAATTTTTTTATACAGTCTTTTCTTCCAAGTATCCAGTGCTAACATTAGAAAAGGGTTCATTTTGTAAATCATTTTTGCTTTTTCCATAAATATTTGTCAGTTTTACATGGAAAGACGATAGAAATATGGAGCTAATCCATCTACTTGGAATATCTAGTGTATTACGTTAGGTATTAATCGAATCTCGTGGGATTCAAGCAGAAATAAGTCCGGCTTATCTGCCCAAAAGTTCTATTATACAGAACCAAAAAGTGCGCTATGAATTTGTATCGACTAATTGTATTTAATATGCATAGGCATATTATGGATTTGCGCTCTTTGACCCCCATTTTTGTGTCTGTATCTTTTTGCCATATCGCTGGCAAGCGAGAGAATAGTCGAATTAACCGAGTCTCGATTGCTATTTACATATGCAATGAAATGAAACAAATAATTGAATAATTAATTGGCATTTCAACAATGCGGCTATTAGAACAATGGACACGATATGGCGTATGGCGGGAAGGGGGTCGTTTATACATTTATTCGATTTCAAATGGGCGTAAATTTGCATTTATCTTCGAATTTTTATTGTTTAATAATTGCATTGCCCGGATCAGATGGGTGTCAAAAATAATATCTTTATGCCCTTGCAGAATATGGTATATTAATACGGGTGTTTTTTTTTTTTATTTTTATTTTTTTTCTTGTTTCAATGTAATTAACATTTTATCTGCGTAATTTGCGAAATTCTTTAAGCAGAGAAAATGGCTGAAAAGTATGCTATGCATTTTTTGATTAGCTTGGTAATATTTCGATGTATTTCGATTGGATGTGCGGGTAGTCCTCTTCCTTTTAGTTTGCCAATTGATTTTGTTAAGTGAATTGAAAGCAAATAATATAAACATAATTAAATTTATTTGCCCGATTACATATATCTGCTTGGGTTGCTTCGGTCGGCCGAAGTTCTTGCTTTCTCTCCTGGTTTATATTTCTTTTATGGATTTATAGATTTTAGTTGTGATAGTTTGCAATACCTTGCCTAAATTTCCCAACTGCAGCTACAAGTTGTGCAACGTTCATGACAAATATGAAAGATCATTATTAGCGGCATTTTAAAGTTAGTTAGTGAATGGTCAAAAGTATTATTGGAGCTGGTATTAATACATTGGCTGTCTGTTTGTGGAGATAATTTATTTTTGGAATTTTCAACGAAGCGAAACGAGATGCTTCGCTGCGGTTGGGTTGATTTTTGGATTGGGTTTATCGAATATCGTATGTGGTATGTCGTACAGGGTATATCGTATGTGGTATGTCGTACAGGGCATATCGTATCTGGTAGGTTGTGCATGGTGTATCGTATACGGTATATAGTACATGGTATGTCATCTCTGGTATATCGTAAATGGTATATCGTATGTGTATCGTATGATGTGTCGTATATCGTATATGGTACGATATATTATATCGTATGTTCATGGTGTATCGTTTGTGCTATGTCGTACATGTTGTTTGTTGTTTGTTGTTGTTTATCTTCTGTGGAATATCGCAAAAATTGTAGTTCGTGTAACGTATATGACATTAGAATCGGTTGATCGTATGTAGTATATTGTGTGGGCGTTTCGTATAGTAGATCGTATATCTGTGTATCACATTAAACTGATCATAATCGTGTATCCTATTTGATTTAGTTTCAATTATATATCGTATTAGTATGTCAGAACGTGTCTCGTATATCGTATTTGGTCTCTCATGGCATATCGAATTTAGTTGCCTACAAATGTGCATATTGTTTATCAGTGGACAGTTTGGGTTTAGAACTTAATCGCCTTCAGCTTCTTCTAACTGATACTTACGATCAATTGCTCCGAGTCCATGACCTGTTGCGGCAACTTTAGTAGAATTGTCTTCTGCTCGCCGCCAGCCATCTCCGGCTTGAGCTGTATGCTGTGGCTATGTTGGGCGTTGGGCTTCCTCAGCGAGGAGCTGCGACGAGCCACACCCGAACCACCAGCGCTGCCCTCGCCCAGCGACTGTTCCGTGTTGTCCGACGACGACAGCTGCGCCTGGCTCGCTGCACCGCCAGCTCCGCCTGCGGCACCACCAATGGGTGCCGTCAGCTGCTGTTGGGTCATGGAGACGCTGGCGGTGCTGCCGTTGATGCCGTTAACCAGGGCCACGGTGGTGTGATTGTGGCTGTGATGATTGCCGCCTGACCCGCCTCCGCCGCTGCCATTGTTGCTGCTGCTGTTGTTGTTGCTGTTGTTGTGGCTATTGTTATTGTTGTTGGAGTTGAGCGGCACCATAACGGTTATCATCTGATCCTGTATGCTTGGCGGCTTGCGACTACTGTACTTGGGGCAGTTCGGATGGTGGCACTTGATCCGCGATGGCGAAAAGGTCAGATTGTCCGCATTAGGCAGCAGGCCCTCCCGACGCTGCTGCCGCTGATACCTGCAGAAGTGGGGCGAGCAGCACGAATCGGACGACGACGACGACGACAGCAGCAGCAACAGTAGCAGGATAAAAGGGCAAAGGGCAAACGATTAGTGTCTTGTCACTGACAGTGTCATGCAGTACACTCACACACACACACACAGACACACACACACACACACTTGCACACACACAAGCACGCACACAGGTGGGGTACATAAAGCAACGTGTTGGGTCTTAGTGGTTTTGAAGGGTGGGCAAGAGGGCGCTTTTACGTGCGTGCGGGTGGGTCTCATTGGAGTCATTAGACGTTGTATGGCTGTGTAGATGTGTGCGTGCGTGCGTGTGTGTGTGTGGGTGTGTGTGCTTAACAATTAGACAACAATTACATAATTCAATCAAATGAACAACGCAAATAAGCAAAAACAACGACAACCACAACAAACGAGCGTCGTACAAGACTTGAATGCAAATTAAAATTAACACAGTTCACAGCAAACTTGACATAAAACTTAGACAGAGAAGCGAGTGCAGGGCCGGGTTAGACAGAGATATGGCTAATAAGATATTGTGCGTTCTGGTCTCTAGAGCTACAAAATTGTTGCACGTGTTGGAAACGGGCTCAACCTAATGTCTTCTTTAACCAGCAGACACTTCACACGCCTGTTCAAATTGAGTTAAATGTTAGAGCAAGAAAAGCCAGTGTTGTGTCACATAAAACAGAAATTACTGATGGCCTGGGGCAACACTTAGCCAGTTGCGAGACAATTTAATCAATTTATTTTGCCCACTTTTTAAATGGATTTAATGCCATATTGTGCCTTGCCACAGCTTTTCTCTATTATATGTATTATATATAATTTTATTTTACTTTCCTATGCTTACCAAAACTTAAAACCAGGTTTAACCTGCTTTAAAGCTAGAGATCAAAGCTTGGGATGAGCTTTGTGTGAGCTTTAAGTCAGCTCTGAGAAGTTTATTGCACTTGTTCGATTTAATTCAAAGCTCCAAATGAAATATATTAAATCAAGCTTTTATCTTAAAGCTTGACTAGCATGTTTTGAAAGCACATTAAAGCTTTAAGTGGAGAAATAAATATTCAATCATTTTATCTTAAGAGCAAATAAAAGTTGTCTGAATTTATTTGGGTGCACCTTAAAGCCTTGTTAGATTATTTTAAAGGAGTCTTATTTTTGTTGTCGAACATATTAAAGCACACTTGAGTCCGAAGGCTTGAAAACAGAATCTTGACAATCAAGTAGATTTTACGCTGAATTCATGTTAAAATTCTATAAAAGCTCATGAAACTTAAAGCGTTATTGGCTTTGCATCTTAAGATAATCGTAAGGCTTGAAAGCTCGAGGAAATATTTTTAAACTAGCCAGAAAGTTTGTGGCTCAAGGCAAGCTATTTTAGAAAGTGCTCTATATTATTTATTTTTGTAGAAATATTGTTGGCTTTTCTTGTTGCTCTTTTTTGTTGATTCTATGTAACTATCCTAGCTAAGTTCATAACTTCTATACATTATATCTAGTTCTGGCTGTCACTCACTTCATTCACATCCACATTCACATTCCCATTCACATTCACATTCATGTACACGTTCACATCGATATTTCATGACTAAGCAACTAAGTCTAAACTCTATGCAATGTTCTGTGTGTTGCTCTCATGTTTTGCTATGTGAGACGCACACACACACGCACACACACACATAGACAGACAGAGAGCAACACACCGAACAACACACGCGACCAGATGCAAGTGCAAATAATTGATAAGCAAAGGCCATAAAATATGCAAAACCCAAAAAGTTGACAACTGTAAACGAGAAAACTAAAAAGCTGAACAAAAATAACATCAAATAAAAGAAAAACTATATAAAAATGAAAATGTAACAGAAAAAAAAATGAATGTGGAAAAGCACGCGAAACGCAAAAAAAACGTGCGCCAGGACACGTGCGCTGCAGGACGTGAGAGGCGGAACGCATGTTAAATGAATTTTTAATAAATCAAACAAAATACACAGGAAAAAGAAAAAAAGTAAAACCAAAACAAGTCCGCGAATCAGACGAACAGGTCGATGGGGCGCAATGCAGTCTCGCAAATAAATTGCAATAAAATCGAACAACGACGAGCGTAAGGGCTACAGGTGGAACGGCGTGGGAAAAGGTGGGTGGGGGGAGTAGGTGACTCAATCTAGTCAGAAGCATCTAATAACTGGTTAACAGGTGGACCCAGCAAGTCCATTCGACATATTACAAAAAGGCTTACAGCGTCCAATCTCTTTATAAATAGTCGTTTTTAAGAGAGACAGAACTGAGCTATGATGCATAATACCCAAGCTTTGCATTAAAGATCGGTGCAGGGGTAAGGTTTCTCTATCACAAAACGGCAAGAATATTATCGGCACGCCGAAGTTTGAATACCCTTATAGATATGTATTCAATACGCTTTTGCAGATATGTGAGCATGGTAAAGCTCGCAAATCCTATTTGTGGAGAAAAGAGACTATTTCGACATACAAAAACTTATGTTTCGATTGATTGTTCCTATAGAGCTATATAATATAGTAATGCGATCTTGATAAGTCTTGGCACATGTATAAATGGCATAGCTTAAATAATAAATGCTGAATTTTATGAAGATATCTTCATGATTGAAACCATTTGCCATGAAATATCTACTTATCAAGCGATCGTTCCTTTGTCAGCTATATGATATAGTGCTTCGATCCAAACGATTTCCACATATGTGCGGCCTGCAACAGAAGGACGAGCCTTGGCAAAGTTCCATCAAGATAGCTTTAAAGCTGAGAGATTAGTTTGCATAGAAACAGACAGACGGAGGGACGGTCGGACGGACAGACAAACATGGCTAAAGCTAGAAAATATACTTTATGGACTCGGAAATATCTTCTTCTATGCGTTTCACATCTTATGTCTAAATAATAATAGCCTCTATGAGGGTATTATATAGATGAATTCCTGGACAGTCACGTTCAGCAAAAGAAGAAGCAAAAAATCGAATATAGATTATTTAAGCAACTGCTATAGAGAACAGACTGAGCTTGCTTTGACCATTCTATGAGGATTTTTTGCGTTTTGGTAAAAGCTCAATCTGTTTTCTATTAGAGGAAGGTATAGTCTCTGGAAGGTATTTATGTTTTCCGAAGAAACAGGAGTATGACAACTTCAAGAAAACTGTTTTTTATATCTGGAAGAGTGGAGCTTATGGAGATGTGTTTCAAGTGCCCAATATAGCTTATTCCAGAAGAAATCCCACCCTGAATTGATTCAAAAACAGAGTCGAAGCTGGACCTGAGCCAAGTCAAGGGTTTTCTTTAAGATTGAATCAAGCTTAGGGCAAAAGAATAAAGCTCTTTAAATAGAAGCACAAATCAAATAAATTCGATTTGAAAGAGCTTATACAAAGCTTTTTGAGAAGTTTCATTTTCAGCTTGCCGAAATCTGGGATACATACAAATGGATGGGCTGACAAGGCTTAAGTTATCAACAATAAGCTAAAGTCGAGAGTGAGTCCTGTCAATCATTTAAAGAGCGACAGATAGAGAGAGAGAGAGAGAGAGAGAGAGGGAGACACAGAGAAAGGGAGAGCTGCTTCAGCTTGGCTGCTCAGGTGAGATTAGCGCGAGGATTAGTCCTTAAATTTGTTAGATATATGATGAAAGCCTGACCAGGCCACAATTTGGCAGTTGCAGTTGTTGTTAAGCTTAAGCAATTGTGAAGTTCATGTTAAATATTTGATGGGGACTTAGACGGCCAGAAAAACATGAGAACAATAAACGATGTCAACGGTAAACGGTAAATCGTAAATGGTAAATGGTAAAAATTGAACAAAAAACATAATTGAATCAACTGAAAAAGGACAAGCAGCATACTTATATAATCTGTACTTCTTTAACATTCGTCTCTTGAAGCGGCGCCACAGATGGGCTATATATTTGACAATCTCCGCGTAGCATGTGGCCGGCTCCGAGTTGTTGGTGCTGCTCGCCAGCGTCGATGTTGACGTATATCGGGCACGCTCCTGACGCATTCGCTCCATCTCGCGCTTCTTCGTCTCCGAGAACTGGGTGGCGATGACGACCAGGCACAGGTTGATCATAAAGAACGACCCAATCTGCAACATGAATAGCAAAAATACCTGATTAAATGTTTGTTCGATTCGCAAGCAGCGGACAGTTCGACGCAAAACTCTGCAGACTGCACTTAAGCGGGCAATGCGAACAACAAGTTTGTGCCACATTTTGAGGCAGCTTCGATAGGCAGCTGCGACAGGCAACAGGCAGCACGGTTAATGGGCAGCTCGGCAGCTGTTGCAAGTTGTCCAACTTTTGATTTGTTGTGCGTTCAATGACTTTGCTGCAAATTGGTTGAGCTGCCAATTTCACTTGCTCTCCCCCCCCCCCCCTCCCGCCCCTCGCTCTCTCGCTCTCGCTCTCCTGCTTTCGCTCTTCCCATGCAGATGGTCATCCATTAGCTGCTTTTGCATTTTAATAGCTTTCTGGCAAAACAAATTTGCTAACTTTAAATTGAAAACATATTTTCAACAACAATAGCATCAGCAACAATAACAATAACAACAACAACAGCAACGACCATAACTAGGACAACAAAAATGAAATGCAGCTATCTGCCAGACTAAGAAATACCCTGTACGCAAATTGAGGTCAATCTATGTACACACAAATTCTAGCGCTCGCTCAGTGCTAACATTTGTCCCTAGCACAGTGGATGCTGGCAAATCAGAGCTTGGGTTCCAGAACTGACTGTAGTATGCACTATTTTTTGTATCGATAGTAGATGAAACGATTATTGTTTATTGATGAATTTGCCAAAAAAGTTTTGAAAAGAAAAGAAATCGGCGTAATCGATTTTATCGACGCTTCGATTGACAGATTGGGATTATCTCCTCAAAATCTGAATCTGCGATGAACTCTATCTGGTTATGTGATGGGAGGAGCTATCCTCCAAGTTTTCGTTTAGTCTCAGTTCGCAAAGAGGCCAGCTAAGACTGGACAGATAACTAATTAACAGGGCATACAGAGCTGCAACAAGTCGATTTTATGGTAGAACACATGTGGCCTGGGCAGACACCCTCCCCTATATGGTCACTTTTACAGGGTATATTAAGAAAAATGTTTCTAATTTTTGTATTTGTGTGGCGTACTCGCTGCACAAAATGCTTCTAAAAACATAAATATGCAATTTCCTTGCCAGCAACAAGCAACTTTCAATAGCTCAAGCCGGGTGGTCGGTTTTGAGGGGGGGAAGGGGGAAAGCGTGGGACAGGGTATTGGCAGTGGGTGCACTCAGGGGCAGGTGGATATGTTGGGCATAGACTGCAAGCTATTTGCATATCAAAAGCTGTTGCTGTTGTTGCTGTTGTTGTTGCTGCTTGGGCAATAGCAAAAATCATTTTGCACATAAAATGAGCAGCTAACAAAAGCAGCTGCTGTGCGTGTGTGTGTGAGCGAGAGAGCGTGTTATATGTGAGCGAACTTTAAACATAAATAATGAAATTGCCCACGTGTGTGTGAGTGTGTGTTTGTGTGTGTGTGTGTGTGTGTGTGTGTGTGTGTGTGTGGCAGAGTGTGTGTCTGTTTGCTTAAAAGGCTTTTAATTAGCCCAAGGACACCTGCCTTGATAGACACACACAAACACACACACACACGCACACACCAACACACACATAAGCACAGACAAGAGGGAGACACAGCTGGAGCTTGCAACATGTTGCCAGCTGGACAGTTGCACGTTGCAGCTGCGTCTCCCCTCAACTGGGCAGCTGGGCTCTTATATTTTATTATTGTGGCCAGGTTAGTTCTAGCTGTGCGCAAAAGTTTACTTACTTATTTACATTTTCAAATTGCTTTAGCTGCAGCTTTGTGCAAGCACCTCAAGTCGATTATTTACAAAAAAAATACGCAAAAACAACAACTGAAGTGGAGAGTGCACGATTGCAAGATACCCTGCCTGTACAAGCATTGCAGCTATGCATAAGAACAAACAAACTGTGCTCTTTCTTTCCTCAGGCCCGCACTTAGGGAAATATATTCAGGCATAAGTTCGGTGCAGGGCACAAGCATGGCCAAAGCCCATGTCTATGCCTATTCAATTGAGTTGTTCTTTTTTTTCACAGCTCTTGTTTATACTCGAAGATATGCTACACATCAAATTTGATCTTTAGCTCTTATAGTCTCTGAGATCTGCAGGTTCAAACATAGTAGATCGACTCGGCTGCTGATGCTGAGCGAGAATATATTTATAAGTCAAGGGCATGCAGAAGTTGCTTTTTGCCTGTTACTAATTACATCTGCATAAAATCAATTTGACCGTTTGACCTTATTTCAATGGGGTTTGGCCGTAAAAAAACATGTCTAACTTGAAATTTAGTAGCAAGAAACTTGAACCTTCGCCCGGCCAGCGTTTGACCTACATGTAGCCAAAAAGTGTTAAAGACGTTTCAAATGCATTTTCGTAAAGTTTCTTGGCAATGAATCTGAAGCCCCGTTTGGAAAGTTAGGAAAAACAGTTCGATTCAACTATTTAGCACGTACTTTCCACGCTTGCGGGTGAAAATTGTTGCCCGAAATTGAACTCTTGTCAGGAATTAAGCAAGCTCTAGATCTAGATCTGGCTGTGCCTTGCTCAATCGGATTATTATATATATTCCATATACATTTCGTTACACAAATTTGCAACTGTGCATTTTGTTTGCATTCGCGCACTTACCACAATTAGCAGGACGAAGTAGATCCAGTCCCAGAAACTGTGCGCGTCCTGCACGTAGTACATAATGTCCGTCCAGCCCTCCAGCGAGATGACCTGCAATGACAAGTGACAAGCGTTATGTTTGTTGTTGTTTTTGTTTTTAGCGTAATTAGCAGCATGGCAGCAGCCCAAAGGTCAGCGAGAGCAGCATCAGCAGCAGCAGCAGCAGCAGCAGCAGCAGCAGCAGCAGCAACTGAGGCTCTTCATATTGTACCACGTCACGTATGCGTAATATTTCAGAGCAGTTTTTGGTCCGTCCGCTCGTATCTGGTCATAACGTGTCGTGTTCTGTGCTGTCCGCGCGGCAGCTGGTTTAATGCGTATTTGATTTGTGTTTAATTGCAAAGCGTTTAAGCACCGCCCCACAATCACAGCCCACAATCCCCTGCCCTAGTAAGCGGCTACCCCAAATGGGCAAATATCAAAGTCACAAATCAAAGCGGCCGCAAAACGATGACAGCGATGGGCCGAGAGGGGGACTGCGAGCTGCATTTGTATCTATATTCGTGTATCTGCATCTGAATATACTTAGTGTATATAAATGGAAATGTATCTGGGCTTGTGCATCTGCATGGCCTAGGCATAGATAGAAATGTATCTGTGTTTGTGCCAATTGAACCTCTGCAATTCGGTTAGTATCCATATCTGTATCTGTCTCTTTAAACTATTTAGCCTTTATCTATATATGTGTATCTGCAGGCAATTACTTTTCTCAATCAATATCTTTAGCTTGCATTTTAAGTATTTGAAGCTTTTCTTTATATGGCTATTTTGAAAGTTCAAATTTTATCTGTATCTAAAACTGGACCTTTCTTCTATTCTGTATCTTTACGTTTTATCCGTGTGTGTTTCTAGATCTGTTACCATCACTTTTGAATCTCCCTAAAAGTATTAGTATCTGTATATATGCAAAAAGTATCTGTATCAGTTTCTCAATCTATATCTTTAGATATATCCATGTATGTATAGTTTCCTTTTGTGTTTTGATTATTGTATTAAAATTCATTTCTATGTAGTTGTATCTGTATCTAAATATGCATATCTCTATATTGTATCTGTGTTTTTCTCTGCATCTGTATCTATACCTGCTTTTAAGAGTCTCTATAATTGTTTGTTGTATTTTTGTTTATGCATATTTGTGTATCTGTATCTATATTTATCAATAACTATAGGGATATTTATATTAATATCTGTGCACGTATCTGTAGCCTGCGGGCAAATTTGAATTCAAAGAAATTTAGTTTGCATCTGTAACCAATCATGTGCATCCACACCTGTGCTGGTGAGTATATGTATCTTAAGGTCGTATCTGAGTTTGCATATCTGTTAATCGATTTGTTATTGTGTCTGTAGCTAATTATAGATCTATCTTTGGCTATTATTTTGTAGCTATGCGTACTTGTTAATAGCCTGTGTGTAAGTACATAAGTACATCTCTTTCCATAGCCTGTATGTGGAACATATATAAGTATCTATATATAGAGATTCATGCATAAATGAGTAAATCTGTGACTTTTTGAATTTATCTGTATCTAAACAGCTTTCACTTTTTCTCTATCTCTATTTTTACCCGTATCTTTGCATCTGTCTGAATCTGTCTGCATAGATTGTAGCTGCATCTGTAGCTGTGTACTTTGTGTCTACATCTTTGTTTATGTACATCTGTGTCTTGTTTTTTATCTGTTTATTTGTGGCATTGCTTGTCTGTTTATGTTTTTAATTCCAATTGCTAGTTGAGGCTAGTTGTGTTGCCCAATAAGCTGATAGGTCCCAAAATGAGTCAAACAATGCCGCAAACGAAATTTAGCAGCTAGTTGGCGACGGGCTGCGGGCAACATGATGCTGACTATTGACATATTGCGCATACGCCGCGTGTTGCCGCGGGGTGAATCGTGACCCGCTTCGCAGACAGCGGCAGCTGCCCTATGCAAATTGGCAGCTGCTGTTGTCATTGTTGCTGTTGTTGTTGTTGTTGTTGTTGTTGTTTTAATTGAAAGCGATGCCAAAAGTGGCAACTGCCACCGCAACTGAGCAGCCAAATTAACATGCAACAGCGACGAGTCGTAAGTCCTGTCTGTGAGTTGGGCTTGTGCTGTGTCCATGTTGTCATTGTTATTTGTTTTCAGCGAAAGCTGAAGCGCTAATTGGCAAACTCTGCGGCCGAGCTGGGGTCAACTGCAACTTACCAGAAATATGGCCACCCAGGCCATGCCGATGTTGTCAAAGGATATGGTGCCCTGAAAGGGATTCTCGCCGCTCTGCTTGCAGGTCGTGTAATATTGATTCCAATTCACGCACGACGTGTTCGTTGGCTCATTCAGGTCCAGCAGTTTGGCCTCCTCTGCAAAAAAGTTAAGTTCACAGATGTCAACAGAGAGAGAGAGAGAGAGAATGTGATGACAGGGGGTGCGGGTGCGGGTGCGGATGCTTACTTATAAGCTACAAAGTTGAGCAGCGCGAAAGCAATTAAAAGTGCCATCAAAATTTGATTAACAAGCGCCATTTGCAGCTCATTAAGTGGGAGGCGTGGTCATGGCAATGGGAGGGGGGGGGGGGGGGGGGTGGATTAGTTACGCTGGTGTTGCTGTAGAATGGTGTGTGTGTGGAGGGGGGGGGGGGGAGTTCTTGTTTTTAATTTGATGTATACACTTACCGCTGCAAACGAGTGAGCCAATGCGATAGGGCGGAAAATTGCCGCACAGATGCATGCCCGAATCCTCGGGCGTGGAGCATATATAATCCTGATCCTTGGAGAACTCATAATATTGCGAGAGGCTGCGAGTTGCGTTCGATGGGTAAAGAGAATGTTGCGGGTGGCAAATGGTTAAAAAAACAAGTTGCAAGAACCCAGACAGACGGAAAAGAAATATATATATATATGTATATATAGAAAAAAGAGTCGGACAATGATTGAGAGCAAAGAGAAGAACAGAGAGAGGGAGAGAGAAAGAGAAAGAAACAGAGAGAGGAGAGAGAGAGAGAGAGAGAGAGAGCACAAAAAATAGTCGTTTTTTAACAATCAAAGTTCACATATTATTTTAATTCATATTATAATTAATACGCAGAGTAAATGCCGTTATGCGATTACGAGTATATTATAACATTTACACAAACATGGAGAGATTGAGAGAGAGAGAGAGAGTTATAGAGATATAGCGAGAGAGCGAGAGTACGTGTGAAAAGTGGCATGAGAGTTATTTATGCATCAAGTTTTTGTTTTCTTCTTTTTTAGTTTTGCATGAAATTTTGCTTTTGTGAGAATTTTGTGTTCTGTGCCCGGAACTGAGTAGTTCGACAGGGCACAGATCGAGAGCATTTGCTACAAATTAGAGTGAGTGAGAACGAGAGTGAGAGTGAGAGCGAGAGAGAGAGAGAGAGAGAGAGCGTAAGTGTGTGTGTGTGAGACATTAATTGATATTTGACAGAGTGAGGTACGTTGATCCAATGCTAAATCCAATACAAAAGTGAAAGTGAGGCAATGAGAAATTGTGAGTGAAAGCGAGAGAGCGAGAGAGAGAGAGAGAGAGAGCGAGTGAGCGAAAGAGAGCGAGAGCTTGTAAGTTGAGCTGCCGAGAGCAGCAGGCCTAGGCGCCTTTAAGCGTGAGTCGAAAGCTTTTGCGAAAAGGAAGAAACAAGATTTTCGCTTTAAAGCTAAGTAGAATTAAAAGCTTGCGACAGAAGAAGATATAAAAAACGGGAGAGAGAGTGGCAAAAGCGTAAAGCTTGGGACAAATGCGTGAGTTGAAATTTAGTGAGAACAACAAGCAACAAGCTTGAAGCTTTTGAAAAAGATCGTGAGTATGAAGCTTCACACCGTGAGAGCGGCGTCAAGCTTTAAGCTTGCTGCAGCCGAGTAAATTTGGATTATAAAAGCTTTCAGCTTGCCGCAGCAATGTGAAATTTATTTAATTAATAAGAGAGTGCATCAAGCTTTAAGCTAAAAACAGTTAAAAGGACGCTTGCCTTAAGATAGAGAGAGATAGAGAGCGGAAACAGCGCAAGCAAGAAAGACATGTAGTCAGAGAGTGAGAGAGAGAGAGAGAGAGAGAGAGAGAGAGAGAGAAGGCGCGTGTGAGTGAGAAAGAAAGCTCGAAGCTTTGGCAAGATCAAAGCACGTGCGTCACACCACAAAGCACAGTTCAAGCACACAGGCTACAAACACAACTGTACCTGTCAACCGAAGAGAGTGTGCGACAGAGAGCGAGAGAAATGCCACAAATTGGCGACTAAGCTGCCGCAAAAAAAAAAAAAACAAGAAGAGGAACGTAGACCATCAAAAAAGTGCGCACCCAAAAGAAACGGACACAAAATTAAGACGTAACGCGTGCAACGCAAAAGAACAAGAAGAAGTAGAAAAAGTAGAAGACAAACAGAAGATAAAACGGCGATAAAACAAAAGAAGAGGCAGCAGAAGTAACGCCAAAGCAATTTAAATTAAACGCGCGACGTTGCCGCAAAGTGGACAAATGGGCCGCCACAGCGACAATGGGGCTGGGCCGGGGCGGGGTGGGGCGGGGCATCAGACACAAAAATGTCAACGTGAATGTACGCGTGTGTGTGTGACTATAAAATGTGTTTAATATGCACGTGCGCGCACCAGGAACAAACCCAACAAAAAAGATAAAATAAAAAATATATAAAATTCGCGCGCGCAAAAGTATGCAAAAGTTTTTTGTATGCGTGTCTCTGTATGTCTGTGTGTGTGTGTGTGTGTGTGTGGAGTATGTAATGCGACTTTAATTTTGATTATTGTTGTAGCTTCCATTTGTGGCAAGCTGTGTGAAGAGTTTGCGAGAGAGAGAGAGAGAGAGAGAGCGAGTGTGCGGTTCGGGGTACGTTAAGCTAGGGGCCGGGGCAGCTTTAAATACCTTTGCAATAGAAACTGATGGTTTTTCCTGTAAAAAGAGTTGAGCTTACAAAAGATACACACACATACATAGATAACATGTAGCTTCAGGTGGGGTGCTCTAGTGTGCGTGTGTGTGTGTGTGTGTGTGTGTGTATATAAGTATAGTTGTGTGTGTGTAAGTAAAAATAATTGCAAATAACAAACAAAACAGAAATCTTTTGCAAGAACTACGCTAAAGAAAATGCTCTAAAAAAACATAAGTTACATGTGTATGTGTGTGTGTGTGTGTGTGAGTGTGTTGTGGCTAATTTGTCTGCTTGTAGGAAAATTTGCGTTTTTTTTTTGGGGGGAGGTAACACCTACTGGGGTCAGTTTCAAACTAGACCTCAAAATAACGCAAAGAGTAAAAGAAAAGAAAAACTGAGACACACAGATACACACACATAGTCACACATAGACACACACAGACACACACATAGACACAGAGAACATCAAGTCTAAAAAAAAAAAAACACAAGGAAACAAAGAAACAGAATTTGAAACACTTTTGTGTAAGTTCAAGTGGAAAACTGTTGCTAAAACATTTACGAGTACGGGCACGAACAAGGGAACAAGTACGAGGACGAGGGCGAGGACATGGACACATACATAACATATATTCACTACGTTTACGACACGGACACGCACACACAGAGGAGGCTACAAAACATTACGAGTAACTAGTATCTGCTGCAGGTGTGCGAGTGTATATGTGTGTGTGTGTGTGTGTGTGTGTATGTTTGATATACTGTGGCAATCGTTTAGAGTAAAGGCTGATGACCCACTGGCAACAAAGAGCGTTGACTGAAGCGAGAAGCTTCGTTGAGAGAAGTGAGGAGCTCGTAGAAAAAAAAAAGCAACGAGAAGCATTGGGCAAGACTATTCGAGAAGCGAGAAGCGTTTGGTAGGGCATTATCAGACAGAAGACGTCGTCAGCCAAGAAGGAAACGGATTCGAAAGCAGAAAGAAACTTGACATGAGCAAAGTGAGCAGCATCGGCGCATGAGTTGTTTGTAGACAAGCAAGAAGCAATCCTTGTAAAACAAGGTACAATCAATATAGTATTCACAATATGTCAGATATGTATTTAGCTTCTCGCTTTGCTTCGACAGACATTGCCAGCCGGTTGATATGCGGCTCACTTGGGCTTATTAACTTATCGCTCAGTATGCTGCGCAACGCTGGGTGTCTTTCTTCACTTCGCTTCTAACTTATCTCTGCTAGCTTTTAGCTGACAAGCTTCACTTCTCGCTACGTGCCGCTTTTCGTTCTGCTTTGATTTTAATGTCGTTACACTTCGCGCGGCCGCTGTGGCATCAGCTTAAGTGTGTGTGCGTGTGTGTGAGTTACAGTCTTTAGTGTTGCATAACGTGTAACGCCAATGGTTTAGTAGTGTTGTGTTTGGCAACTGTTAATTGAGCAGATTTTGTTGTTTTCGTTAATGGCTAGTTTATATAGTCTATATATAGTTTAAGTATAAGTAGTTTAAAAGTATTAAGTACGTATTTAGTTTGTATATATCTGAAAGTATTACTTATAAAGTGTACGAGAGAGAGAGAGAGAACCATATATAGAGAGAGAGAGAAGAGATTCGTTAAGTATACACATAAACATATATATTGAAACTAGTTTTTGGGGAGGGTACTATAGGAAAGAGAAAGATAAATAGAGAGAGGCAGAGGTAGTGTATTGGATAGAAATAGAGCGGCAGCTAGAGCTCAGCGAGAGAGCGTGTAACACGAAAGAGAGCAAACGGATTAGTGCTTGCGATATATCGTATAAACTATCGTTGGGGATTAGACAGCGAGCGAGCAAGCGCTTGCCTTAACTTTACGATTGGGTTAGTAGGAAAAAGAGAGAGTAACAGATAATTAGATAGATAGAGAGAGAGAGAGAGAGTACGCTAGGGAGAGAGCAATAGCTATATTAGACGACTAGGGTTCGTATATATGTTTTGTGTATTGTTGTTGTGTTGTTTATCAATTTTTCTTTAAGTTTTAGTGTGTTTTTTTTTTGGTATTTTATTGGTATCTTTTTGTATTTTTGTTTTGTGTGGGTAGGTATTTAAAAGGGGGAAAAATAAATCATTTTATCTTACGAGTTAACACGGACTCGAACTCTGTACACTTCAGGTAGTCCCCTGTAAACAAAAAGTTTGTTCCCGGTATGATTTTTGTTTTTGTATATATATAAATATGGTATTTTTTTTTTGGTATTTATTTCACTTGCTAATTGGAGAAAAGCATTGGAAATTTCAAACTTAATACGACAAACAATAACAGAGGAGAATCGGAAAATTTTGTTAAAATTCAGTTTTTTTAGGATTTTTATTTTCTTTTTTTTGTAATTTTAATTTGTTTACTTGGCTGCCAATTAAAGAAATCAAATTGTTATTTGTTATTGCCGATTTTCATCGTATTTCGACTTGTTTCGACTACAACGAAGGAGTATTAGAAAATAAAAGGGGAAAAGAAAATAAAGGAAAGAACTGGAAAAGAATTTAGAAATACTTATATACATATTTGTGGTATTTTTGTGGTATGTTAGTGGTATTTTTGTGTTATTGGTACGGGTTTCTGTTGTTTTTTGTTGTTGTTGCTGTAAGTTATTGTTGCTGCAGTTGTTGTTGTTGTTGTTGTTGTCGTTGTTGTTGTTGTTGTTGTATTTGGTCTGTTGTCTGCTCATAAAAAACAAGAACTGGCACCTGGTCTTTGTGACTGGCTCTTAAATTGTTGCTAAACGAGCGAATGAAACGCGACTTGCTTTTGCACGTGACTGTACAAGGGTCCGCATGTGTGTGTGTGTGTTTGTGTGTGTGTGAGTGAGTGTGTGTGAGAGAGTGTGCCAAAAATGGGTGTGCGTGTGTATGTGCCTGGTTGTGTTGTGCCAAACAAAAACCGTACAATGTAACAAAAAACTGTACACGAAAAACTCGCGTTCAAATAAAACTGGGATAAGAAATATATACAAAATAAAGCAAAGGACAGCAACATGTAACTTCGAGCCGAAGATTAAATACCCTGCAGATATTTGAACAGAAAAGCAGAGAAAAAAGGCGAGACTCTTTCTTGAAGAAATTATTTAAGCTATGTTTAGCAAATAAAAAGAAAAATCTTGTCTGTAAAATAAAAAATAACTTGAAATTTAAGAAATATTAAAAAAAAAAACTGTTTGACTTCTTGATGTATTATAAATATACAAGTTATTTATATTTTCATAGGACAATAAACAATATTCGAGCGATATTTCAATGCTATATATACATATATATATAGCCATACGATCCGCTCGGCTTGACTATGAACAGAGCCTGCGGAAGACGCGCAGACGCAAAGTTAGGGTATATATGCTTTTTCAGCAAGGAAAATTCATTAGTTTGTTCTGTTCTCTTAATCAGTTGATATAATTTCATTAGGAAATTGCTTGTCTTGGCAAAGGCAGAAACAGTTACAAGCATAAAAACATATGAACTTTGTGGCAGAACTCTTGCTAAACATAAATGAAATATACACGATTATGAACGAATAGCCTTAAATTCGGAATATATATAAAGGAGGCATATACATATGTACACAAGCCCATTTGTCAGCGAACACGATTGCCATCAAAAATCAATAAAAATAATAAAGCTAATATTTCATTTTGACGAAAAGTGCTGCCCACTCAAATAAAAACTTTATAGCTATTTATATGTAAAAAACGAAAAAAAAAGTGATTTGCATCGATTGAAATGATTAAAAATAAATACAAAAATTATGATCAGCGACAATTGGAAATGCAATCAAAATAAATTTGCATTGCCGGCAAATTATTTACAACAATTATGCCAGCCAGCGAAAAATGGCAACAAATTAACACCTGCGAGTGTGGCCTATTTTCCGGCAATGCGAGCATATTAAAGAAAAAAGCGCCCATATTTATATTATGTACAGTTTCGTGCATGCAAAACAATCGATTAACGATAACGCAAAAACTGCATCAAAAAACTGATTGGCAAAAAAATACAAAAATATGTAGCTTGCCTACTTTTGGGGTGTCCATCTACGAATAGTGTGTGTGTTGTGTGTGTGTATTTGAGTGTGTGGTTTTTGTTGCTGCTGCTGCTGACGTCATTGCCAGACGCACACACAGCGAAAGAGTGTGAGAGAGAGAGAGAGAGGGAAGGGCGACCATGGCCAGTGATAAATGATTGTTTGCCAAGTTTAAAATCTTTGCCAGCTGTCAAAGCCACAAAGAGGCGCCTGAAAAATGTAAAAGGGCTGGCCCAGTAAGTGACCATGGAGTTGACATGCCTGTGTCAACTCACACTTTACACAGCCATTCATGCAGGAGTTCTATAAAAGTGACTATGGAGGCACAACTTACAGAGACCACGGTCTTTGAACGTCCTCCATGGTCACTTTAGGAGGCACAACTCACAGAATACACAGCCTGTGAATGGCTAGTAATTTGTGCAATGCAATGTGCAATAACCAAGTTTAAATGCGACTTTAAGCCGTGACCAACACTGGCTTTAAGCGTAAAGCAACTCTGGACCATGTGAAGGATCAGAGCTGTAGGCAATGTCTGTCATCCACGGTCACTTTAGACAGTTCAGTGTTCGGCATTTAACAAAGATTAAAACACAGTAAAAGTGGCGAAGTGCCGTGAAAATGTGGCCAATTAAATTGACAATCCTCCATGGTCACTTTGTGCCGAGCGAGTCAATTAAAATTGAAATGACAATTAAGCATAAATTAACATATTAATTGTATTAAATGAACATATTTCAGTGAATGGCCTTCCAGCAGGCAATGCTTAACACTTTTCGTGTGGCGCTTTGCAACACTGTGCCTGTCACTAGCAGCCAAATGGGCAACGCCGCAAAAATTCAGCAGGATGGCAACCAAGTTTTTGATAAACTGCAGTTCATCAAATTGAGAGGCGTCCAATGCATTCGATATGCAAATACTGAATGTTAGACAAGGACAGAAAAAGTCGCTTATTATCTATGTGTGTGTGGACGCGTGTGTGTGAGCGTGTGCGTGTGTGTGTGAGAGCTGTCAGTGGCATTTATCAAAAATCAAAAGCAAAGCCAACAGAAAAAGCAAAAAAACATGAATTAGCAGCCAGGCAGCCCAAAGAGCGAGAGAGAGCTAGAGAGGGAGAGAGAGAGAGCGAGTGAGAGAGAGAGAAAGAGAGAGAGAGGGGAGAGAGAGAGCCCCTCAAAGCCTGAAATGAGCTAAGCAGCTATCAAAAATCAAAGCCAAAAATGATTTTTACAAAAACAAACAGTATCAAAGCCAAAAGACAACCAAAAACTCAAATTGTCTTAGCTAAGCGATATATAGGCATATATAGTTATATAAATATATATGTATATCTTAAATATATATATTGCATGAGAGGCGCCTGCAGACAGAGACAGACACGTGACTTATTCTCGCTGTCAACTCAGTTGAACGTCCGTTGCCCCAAAGAAACCGCCGAATCGAGTAAATAAAAAAGATAATACAAAGAAAAAAGAAAAATCCGAAAATAAACCCCATTAGTCGCGGCTCGTTCCACTTACGTTATGGGATATATCATGCCGTCGGGTCGTTCCAGTGTGCAGCGCTGCCTCAGTATGCCCTCCCAGAGCTGCACCCCGATGATGCCGAAAATGAAGAAGACAAAGAAGCAGAGCAGCAGCACATTGCCCAGCATGGGCAGGGTGTCCAACAGCAGCATGACCAGAATCCGCATACCTGCAGCGGAAATACATCAATGAGTGCTGCAGCTGGTCGTGTCTACCCCGCGGCGGCGGCGGCGGCGGCGGCACACTTACTGGGTATACGATTGATGGCACGCAACGGCCGCAGCACTCGGATCGTGCGTATCGCCGTCAAATTCAGATTCTCCACATGCATCACATACTCGAGCAGTCCGGCCAGCACGATGAAGAAGTCCAGTCGATTCCACGAGTCCGCCAAATACGTGTTCTTGCCACACATGCCCATGGCCACCATTTTGATGGTCATCTCCAGGGCGAAGAAGGCAAAGATGATGTCATCGAAGATCTGCGTGCGATAAAGTAAACAGTTGTTGAATTCGCCTTATATAATTGATATTCATTTCCATGTTTTGGTTAAATTCCTGCCCCTTTTGTATATACCCAAATATGCTCTCTCAATATTGACCGGAAATACGTTCTTGATTAAGTCGCAAATCTTCTAGCCCCATCTATATCTCTCTATTGCTGGTCTATATATATACATAAGAAATATCGTATGTATGTATTTCTCGAATAAAGCGTGAAGGAAAGAGAGAGAGAGAGAGGGAGAGTTGGTGGGGCGGGATGTGAAGCTCATTTAGTGCTTGAAGAAAATTGTGGTTGACACTTGTCAAAATGAGCTGTTGTCCACTTTAGCTATGGCACAACGTGTTGCTACATCATGCATGAAGTGACCCACAAGTCCCTTCAGCACCCGAGCAAACAGTGTCAAAGACACCCGTGACGCGTAGACTGACGCACATGAATGTTGCTCGCAGCTCTGCCGGAGTTGTCCCAGACTGAGTCTATGTCTTCGTCGCCGTCTTCGTCTCTGGCAGTGCTCAAACAAGTCTCAGCAATTTGGGCGCCACTTATGTCCTCGTCGTGCTCATCCTCTTGGCTCAGTTGCTCATGCTCATTGTCATTTTGGCCCCGTGCCGTTTCTGTTGCCAATTTGGCGCCCTTCGCATGCTTTACACTTGGCTGCGGCCAAAATGTCTGCCTTCCATATCATTTACAAACATTTTCGCACGTTGAACACCTCCTACCGCACAGCGGCCATCATGCTACCCCAACCACAACATTTTCTATACGCTGTAGCTCTGTAATTGCCCCAAAAACCCAACGACTCTCGCCCCGCACAGTGTGCGTTGGCTGCCTAATGAGCCGAAGTGCCTGTTTGATGTCATCAGCCAGGCAGACAGGAAGTGAGCCAAAAAATTGCTTAAATAAATGACAGTTAATGTGACAGCTACAGAGCCGGGGACTGGAGGGGGCTGGCAGGTAGACAGGTACAGGTTGACATTATGCTATATTTACTCACCTGCAGTATCTTGCAGCGCGGCTTCAGACAGGTGTCGTCCACACAGGGCTGATACATGCCCAACGTTATGCAGTTCAGCAAAATGACCAGAATCGAGATGCGCTCGAACCACGTGTCCAATCCGAATCGGGTCGCAGATACAGTTATATAGTTAAGGCAACCAACCATAGATGATATATGCTGTACTGTAATATTTAAATCGCGAGTGCACGACTGCCATATACCCCGTAATCATCAAATGAGACTGCGGCTACTATTTATTATTTATTTCCCCTTCATTCCACAAATTGCAGTTTATCAAAGTCAAATTTGATAAAGGCAAATGTAATCGATAAAAAATGCATATGGCAAGGAAAAACTATTTTTCTTATCGATTTATCGGAGCTATCGAAAAGCAAAAGATTATTCCAATCTCTATATGCTACACAAAAACTTGTATATCAATTAAAGTTGATAGAAAGAAATTTGAATAAATGCACGTTTAAAAACTACAATAATTATTATTTTATTTCTAACTACAAAATATGTTTCAGAAAGGCTTAATTGAAATTGTTGAGAATAATAATCGATTTGCAGCTATCGGACATCCTTTATAATTTGAAATAAACTCAAGCTGCAAACGGCATACGAAAAAAAACTGCATGCCATATTTTTCGTTTCAGCTCTTCAAATCTCTGAGATTTGCTCAAAAGCCATTTACGAAAATTCAAGTAATTGCATGTGCAAAAAAGAAAGAAGCCTGATCCGCTTATGGCTAATGAGACCAATACCAAATTCAAAGTACTAAAAATTCCCTTAGACAGGCCCAAATGGACTCAACACGACTTGGCAACCTTTTGAGGTCGTGGACGATTATTCCCTGCTGGGCGCTTTTTTAATGGTTAGAGGGTATCGAAATGAGTTTGCAAAGCGATTGCCTGTCTGTTGACTGCTTTTGTGTGCTGATTTAAGCAAAACATGTCGAGCGCCCGATCAGGAACAGGCCCATAGTTGCTTACCAGCTCGGGCGCCCGACAACATTTGGCGTCCCTGCTCGGGCGCCCGCACGCTGCAATAACCGAGGCAAGGCACAGACACAGACACAGACCGGATAGTAGATGGCAGATAGCTGTTTACCATCGCCTCTAATGCGCACTCAAGTGCTTGTCAACTTGGCTGCATTTCGTACTCGACGAGCTGCCGCTGCCGCTGCTGCTGCGTTCCGGCTTCTGCTCCAACCACGCCTCCTTCGAGTTGCTGTTGGCTGGCTGTGGTTTTACTCTAAGCTAAATGGCAAAGAAATAGCACAAATTGATGACAGTCGCTCAGTCATTCAGTCAGCCAGTGGAAGCATAATGCAATGTTGCAGTTGCTGTTCAAGCAAGAACTTTGTAAGCCTTTTAGCCGGCATATTAGCCAGTCAGTGCATTTGGGCATTTGGTCTGAGATTGTGCGCAAGCTGAAAGCTGCTCACTCCATCAGGATCACGAGCTCTTGCTTTTGCTGTTCATTCTCAGCCAAATGACTGTTAATATAACCAAGCTTAAGTCCATGAAAACATTGGAAATTGCCTGATGGATGGCTCTGCTCTTAGATGAAAGTTGAAAGCGTCACCCAAGCAAGAAGCGATGCATATCTTTTTTGATAAGTGTAACGTAGAAAGAGCGTAGGAAGAATCAAAGCAAATCGAACAGTCATAGGAATTACGTGGTAAGCTCAAACGGAAGCCAGAGAGAAGTGAATTTATAAGAGGAGGTTGAGTAAAACGAGGGAGAAGCGGGAAGAGAAGCAGAACGGACAAATGAACATAATTCAAGAGTAAAGCTAAGAAAGAAATGAAGATATGGTGAGGAGATGAAGAAGTCAAGCTAAAGCAATCGGAGAATCGAAAGGAGAGCCACAGAAGACTGCTTCATGTGTTTTAGTTAAAAGAGAAACGAAGAAATGCTGATGGTCGGAAGAAGCATACACGAAGCCTCAACAGAGAAACTATAGAAACGAACCTTAGATATTAATCTAAGCAATAATCAATTGAATTAGAAGTTAATCGAGAAAAGAGCCGAAAATCAGAATGAAATATGTAAGGCAAATGAAATTGGAATTTAAAATAAAACTAAAGTAAACAACGAAGTGAGAAGCGAATGGAGAAGCATAGCAAAAACGTTATGTGTGCTTTTGTGAAATCGAACTTTAGGTCGAATGGCGGCAAGTAAACAGCATGAATATGAAAAGGACGCAAGCCGCGCCTCGTCGCTGCTGCACTTCACTTCTCCAATCGCTTCTCGCTGCTGCATTTACGCCATGAATAGCCCGCAAGTTGGCCATATATTTGTTTTACAACTGCAATCAGTTCGCGCGCCATATTCAATACAAAGGCCACGGCCAACATGGATGGAGCGGGTAGCCAGCGCTTAATGCGCACTGAGAGCCCATTTTTTATGGCCGGGCACAATTACGAGGCGTACGCAGGAAACACAATGCACAAAATGTTTACGCTATTAACGCACAATTAAAGATAAAAACAGGCACAACAATGCCACCAACAAATAATAAATAAAAAAGGAAAAAGACAAAAAGACAAAAAGGACAACCGTTCGGGTCCTTGCAATTCATTAGGAGTCGCCGCGGTCAGTGGGGCGGGTTGGGGCAGGCTGGTTAAATCGACAGCATATGCAGGTCAGCTCGCCGGTGCCATAAAAACAAATGTGAAAAGCGCAGACGGCACACACACACACACACACACACACACACACATAAGGCCTAGCGCTGGGCGGCAGTTTGGGGGGGCGTGTACCAGGCCGGGCATAGGAGCCTGTATAAATATTGCAGCTGCTCAAATATGCGACACTGCGATGCTCTCTCTGCATACGGCCCGCACAGCCTGCTCGGGTGAGCGGAAAGAAGGGAGAGGGTGAGGGGTGGGCTGGGGTCGGGCTGGGCGGTGGGTGGGGCGTGGTGCGGCTGCCATTATTTTTGATTTGGCGCGCAGCGACGACGGCAAAGGCCACCAAACCAACAGTAAACAAATTAAGTCGAGCGTAAAGTCGGCCAACACAGCCGGCAAATGGGGGCGTGGCGCGGCCAACAAACAAAACTGAATACGAGTTTCTGTGTGTGTGTGTGTATGTGTGTGTGTGTGTGTGTGTGTGTGCTACCCATGCGAGCGTGCAAAAATCGCAACAAATTAAAAGACTCACAAACAAAAAAGGCGGCCGTGAAGCTGCTGCAGATGAGTGGACACGAATAATTTGTGAATACCCGAAACGAAAAACAAATCGAATGCCAGCAAGTGAACGGCAGTGAACGACTAGCAGTTACCCTGCTAGAAACAAGCGACTAGCTTGTTATTGTGCTTCTCCTACCTCTAGCACTAAAAGGTGATCATTTTTCTTTACTTTAGGGTTATTAAGAAATATATCTTCTAAATATCTGCTTTCTACATTAATGCCTATATATAAAGTTGGAGGCATGTACCTCTTATGATCTTCGAGTTATACCTAAAAAGCACAGTTGCAAAATCGATAATTATCGATATTGTGTGAGAAGCAGGAAGAAGCATAGAAGCCAAATAAGGAGAGAAGTGAGGGAGAGAAGTGAAATAAGGAAAGAAGTTTGAAGTTAACATAAGAGTGAGAACAAAATAGTAAACGAAAGGTGGAAGCATAAGAAGAAGGAGCGCGGAAAACGAATATAGCGCAGGAATTAATTCAAGAGAGAAGCGAAGATTCGGTAAAAACAGACAGAAGCAAATCTTACAAAGAAGTGTTACAAGGGAAAGTTAGTAAAACAAAGATCTTTTGATAGTCGAGTTCTGATAAAGGAACACCACTCTCAAAATCGATATTAAACGAGTATCGATTTATCGATAGCAGATATCAAGAAATGGCGACAAGCTCATTGCGCATATAATAAGCGAGTATATTTATATTAAATAACAAGCCTTTTTTGCGCTTGTTACAAATATGTGCTGAAAGCCATTAAACTCTCTTTGTACATTTTCAGTGGGTGTAGAGCATAAAAAAAAAGGTAAAACAGTAAAGAACAAAGTTAGTGAGCGAACTGTAAGACGGACTTGGAATGAAAGCAAAACTTGAGATAATTGGCAAATGGCAAAAGCAGCCAAAAAGTTGGCAATTGAATTGGGTTTTGAGTTGCCTTCAGCTCAACGAGTCCAAAAGCCACTTGAAATCAGAGTATAAACGAAATCAAGTTTGGTCTTCATTGAAGGCAACGAGTGTACTCACAGTTTGTGAGGTACTTTTCAGGTGATAATTGGGTGCATGTGTGAAGTGCCGAAATTATAACAATAAAATAAACCCTTTGCTCTCAGGAGAATACCAAATACTTGGCTTATTGGAGACAAAAGTAAAAGATAGATGGCTTTACTCTGAAAGTTGTCTTTAAAATAATTTTAGCTAAGGAGTTATCGATAAATGCGAATTGACTTTGGCATCGATTTCAGTTAGGCAGGTGCCTTGCGCCCTAATTGATGTTAATTTTCTAGTCTCGATTTCAGGCAATTTGCATTGTTGTGCTGCGGAAATGCTTGGCAAGCCGAAATGCGCACCGCTGAACCACCGCAGCCACTCGACGACCTGTTGCCCACGCGCCAGAGCGGCAGCTGGGAATCTGAGCTGGCATCGGAGCCAATGCCAGTGGCATGTCATGAATCTCAAGTACGTGTCAATCAGAGGTCACAGCGGACAGGCGGGCGATGGAAGTTTGTTTTTGTGGGTGGTTGGACGGGTTTGCCCGGCTAATGGGGCCGCCGCGAATCATTGCTGTTAAGTGTGCAGAGCAGGAGCCGTAATTAGTTGTGGGCGTGCATATCGCATTACTTTCCCGCATGCTAATGATGTGTGCCGCGCCTTGAAGCTCTTAAATGGGTGGGGATGCATGAAAGAGGCGTGGCTGTGCATCGTCGTTGTCCTTGCAGGTGGCATTCAGCACGCTAAAAGCGCC
Source organism: Drosophila virilis (assembly GCF_030788295.1). Classification (NCBI taxonomy): domain Eukaryota; kingdom Metazoa; phylum Arthropoda; class Insecta; order Diptera; family Drosophilidae; genus Drosophila; species Drosophila virilis. Next base: position 6,002,029 of record NC_091543.1, read on the forward strand.
GTAAAATAGATGACAACAATCTTAAGTTTTGTGTGGCACGATGCAGCATGTTGCATGCACTTTCATGGAGAGATGGAGAGAGAAATAGAGAGAAAGAGGAGGGGGCACATGAGACCCCGCAGTCAAGGCGGCGACATCGCGGCGTTGCCACATCTTTTTTTTTTTTTTTTGGCAAATTGCTCAGTTGACCTCTCAAGTTGCAAGTTGCAAGTGCCACAAAATGTGGCATTGACTAGCGCCACGTAGACGAGAGAAGCAGCAAACTTTTTAACTGAAATTAGTTTAGCAAAAGCAATTTTCAAAGGGGATAGCAAATGGCCGAGGCTGGTGATCTAGAAAGGAAAAGGAGAAGGTTTGGTTATTGCCATGAAATTGATTATGGCCAATGCCAATTGAATTGCGTCGAGACGCCAAGCTGCCAAGTTGCCTGAAATGGACGCAATTGCAACAAATCGTTGCACACGATAAACAATAATTGCTTGATAAGAGAAAGAGAGAGAGAGAGAGAGAGAGAAGGTGGCATTGTAAACTTTAGTAAGGCGAACGAGCAGCAAAAACTCATGAAATACTCAAGACATGGCCAATGCAGTGGGAAGAGTCGATAGGGTCGACTGGACTGGCCTCAGTGAGAAAGCGGCAGCTGAACAATGACAAAATCAAAATTTATAGCCAACAATTAAGTGGCAGAGGCAGGCGGGAGCCTGGCGCCGGGATCTAGCCGAGGGGCAGCCAAGGGTGCGATTATCGTGTTATTGTAGCTGACTGAGCAATGCAGCTGGCAGCCGGCAGCTGGCAGCTGGTAATTGGCGCTGAGCGACTCGGTTGTACTCGGAATCAGAAACGGAACATTGACAGGAAATGGCAATAGAGACGCCACAAAGATGCGGCGGAAACAGACTTGGACAAAATGGACAAAATGGGCAAATGGGGAAATGGGCAAATGCAATAAATAGTTGCAAGCAAAGTAAATTTGTGGCAAGTCGCAGATTCCGATTGTGAGGCAACAACAAAACAGAAACTAATTTTATTTAGAGTTCCCGAAGGGTTTCAAGCGCGGTAAAGCTGAATGCGATTCTGCGAAATAAGCCAGGTATAGTCCTTTAGCTAGGAGTGCCAGACTAAAGGATGCCCTAAACATTCTTCTACCAACAGCTGCTGGACTTCACAATCTTTTTACCTTTTGCGTGGGTAATATTTCTCATTATATAAGACTTTTTTTGTCCTTATTGACTGACAGACTGATTGGTTATCAATGCACAGTCCAAACCTTAAGAGCTAGGAAGCTGAACCTTATGTGATGAAGGTTCACGTTAGGACGGGATTTTTGTTTACCAGTCGATCGGTGTGCATGCATGCATACGTACATACGTACATACATATATATATACATATATACATACATACATACATACATATATACATACATACATACATACATACATACATACATACATACATACATATATACGTACATACATACATACATACATACATACATACATACATACATACATACATACATAAATACATACATAAATACATAAATACATACATACATGCATACATACATGCATACATAGATACATACATAATACATATAAATAAAAAAAATACATACCAAAAAATAAAAACAAAACAACTATAAAATATACTAAAAATAAACACTACACTACTAAGTAAGCATGAAAAACTGCAGAGCCTACTTGACTTTTTGAGAATCGAGGAGTAGAGCACTTGGTAAAAGTTCGTTTTTTTTTGTAATTTACAGCACAGCGACAGAGCTTGGCCTGCATTTGGTATTAAAAACAAACATGTATGCATACATATATTCAAAAATGCATAGACACACACATGCACACACTAACACACATGCCCATACACGCACGCACATACATACACACACGCCAATACTCACACAAGCATCTTTAATACATATACATATTAGTGCAAAATACTTGTGTTATATATAAGGCTAGCTCTGGAAACATAGGGGACATGCTCGACAAACAGAGACAGGACAGACGGATAAACAGACGGACAGACGGACAAACGGACAGATAAAACGACAAACAGACGGACATGGCCACATCGACTCGACTATTGATGCTTATAAGGAATGGGCTTGGAGGTGCTTCATTCTGCCTGTGACATACATTTGCCCTAGGCCAATATACTCTACTTTAAATTTTCAATGGTTGCAGGGTATAAAAAGTTTGTCTACTGCTTCTACTTAATGCCACTTTAATAGTTGGAAAAGGAGTTGCTGAATTTGAGCTGAATAAATTTGCAGCTCTTTGCATATTTCTCAACGAGACCTAAGTCAGCAGCCAAGTAGCCCAAAGTAGTATGTTTTTAAGTAGATTAACAGAATGTGATATAAATATTTTATTTCACGCACTGATCGCTTCTATCAGCAAGCGCATATCTATAGTTCGAAGCTATAACCCATTGAGAATTATAAACAACGGGAAGAGAACAAAGCCAGCTAAACCTACCCTTCGTATGTATTAGAAAGCTGCATAGAAACATTCTCTGCCAAACTTTTGAGTGGCGTATCTTATAGATCCACCTGTAGATTACATTTTCGTATGAAAATAAAAAGCTTGTTCTGTTTAAATCCAGAGAATGAACGCACTTCTCTCAAATGGCTGCTGGCATATTTAACCTTGGGTAACCCAAAGTAATTTATTTTTCCTTAATTTACAATCAACTCGGCGATGGCTGCTCGTCTGTTTCTGTTTCTGTTGCTGTTCCTGTGCTCCTCGGGGACAGCTGCCTGCATAACTAACCACTCAATAAGAGCGTGTCTCTGACTGGCTGTGAGACGCTTTTAATGTATGAAATATGTTCCGTCTTAAATATCAACGTCAGTCAATTTTAATTTCAGGTTAAATTAAATGTGAAGTGCGCCCGAAAGTATGCAAAGCGATTTTTCATGCACATACCAGAGGCGTGCCAGGCACTGCGGCCGCCTCCGGAGCGGGGCGCTGCCTCGCTGATTGGCGCACATTATCTCCCCGGGCGACAGCGACAACAACAACAACACGCAAAAACACGAAACAACTGCAAATGACGAGGCGCAAAAAGTACACGACGCGTCGTCGGAAACGGCAACTGCAAATGGCGATTGGCAACTCTGCCAGCTCTGGCAACCCTGGCAGCGTCTTCCGCTGATGAGCCGCCGCACGCCGATACTTGTTATTTATGCGACACACACAGCGAACACACACACACACACACTTACAGACATCAGCATAAATTTTGCAACAGGCAGGCAAAGAAAAATAAATAAATAAAACGTAAAACAGCAGCAAATTTTTCAAGGCTCAAAGCCCGCGTATACCCTACGCTTGCTATAAGCGAGCATTTTAGCTATCAGAAAGATTTTGGCACTTTGAAGGAATATTATACATTAATATGCAGTTGTCTTTAAGAGATTGCTCTGTAATAAACAGGGATTAAGTTTTGGGGAAAATATTTATCCACATACGATTTTTATAGAAGATATTTCAATAATCTTTAAATTTCCCTTCTACCTACACAGTTAGGTTTTAGTTAAAGTAAAGGAAAACAACAACAATTCTTTTGACTGCTTGGATTGATCGACTGATTGACTTACCGATTGACTGATTGACTGGCTGACTTATTGTCTGAGAGATTGAATGACTAAATGTGTGGATGAGTGATAGGCTGATTGACTGACTTATTGATTGATTGAATGACTGATTAACTGACTTATTGACAAACTGAGTGATTGATTGGCTAACTGATTTACTGTGCTGTGGATGGACGGACTGACTAACTGGTTGCTAGATTTGCTAGCAAGCTGCCTGACTGACAAACTAATTGATTGACTAACTGTCAGATGGACCATCTGACTGACTGACTCATTACCTGGCTGACTGATCGATTGGCTGACTGGCTCTTTAGATGCCTGACTGACTGAGTAGCGAACTAACTTACTCACTGAATGACTGGCTGACTTAGTGTCGGACAGATTGAGTGATAGGCGAACTGATCGACTGATCGTCTGATTGACTGACTGATGTATGATGCATAGCCGAAATGGTTGGAGTAAGGAAATAGAAACTTCAAATGTACATACCTTTTGTGATGCAAATGGACGCTAAGAACTATTTTCTATACTCGACAGCGGATATTATAAATATGAATATAATCATGTAATCATTAATGATTATTAGCTACTTTAGAGTTGGGTAGTCCTTTCAAGTCCTTGTCTTGCTGGATCCGCAAAGCTAATTCTCTGTTAACATTTAGGCGCGACAGGATGCGCTAGGAAGGACACGAGCAGACGGTAAAAATCAATAGGCAGCAACAGCGAATTGCAGCGCGAATATATGACAAGGACGCGCCACCCCCCTCCCCAAGGATTTACCGAAGGACAGACCACCCGCTGGCGTAGCCCATGCCCTCAGCCTCAGCTCCAGCCGCAGCCAAACCGAACCGTGTTGGGTTTTGGGTTTTGTTTTGCTTGCAATAAAAAAGGATATGGATTTGTGATGAGCATCAGGCACCAGTTGCGCGGCCGCGTGTACTGCGTCAGGGCCTTCATGGCAATCTCCGGGAAGCCCGGATAGGGCAGATTTGGCTCGCCCGACGAACTGGACGACGAGGAGGATGAATGCGTCGAGTCGCCATCGTCGGAGCTGCAGCTGCTATTGCAACTGGATGCGGTCGACGAGCTGGCCGCGGAGCTGGTGCCACGCGCTCGCTGCCCGCTGCGCTGTCCCCTTTCCGTTCCCCTTTCCGTTCCCGTCGCTGTTGCCGCCTCGCTCTGCATGGAGGCGGCGCTGTGACGACGCGTGCCACGCCTACGCGCCGTCTCCGAGCCGCGCTCCTTGCTGCCAGCGCGACTCGATTGCTGGTAACGACGCTGTTGCTGTTGCTGTTGCTGCTGCTGTTGTTGCTGTGATTGTTGCTGTTGTTGTGATTGTTGTTGATGTTGCTGTTTGTGCATTGAATCGGAGGCATTCGAGTGCTGTCGATGTGGACGTCGCGAGTGCGGCGTGGGCGTGGTCTTGGCACTGGCACTGCACGAGCTAGTCTTGCGCACCCGCTGCTGGCCGCTGCTGCCGCTGGCGCTGGCGCTGCGACGCAGCTTCTGCTGCTGCTGCTGTTGCTGCTGTTGCTGCTGTTGCTGGTTGCCGCTGTCCACGATCACCGACATGGGCGGCTCCTCGTTGGAATGCATTTGCTGTGCCTTCAATTTGTTGCTGCCGGTATTGTTGATTTTATTGTTGTAATTGCTGCAGCTGTCGCTAGCTGCCACGCGACGTCGCTGGCCATTGCTGGCGCCGGTCGCTGCTGCTGTTGCTGTTGCTGCTGCTGTTGCTGCTGTTGCTGCTGCTGTTGGTGTTGCTGCTGCCTGCTGCAGCATCTTCCGTAGGCTACGATGACGACGTGTGTAGGCCACCAAAAGCAGCTCTGGTCATTCCATTTTGACCAGCTGCCGTCTGCAAAGAGAGAGAAGGGCAGTGCGTGAGATGAGAAGAGATTGGCAATTGGCAGCTGCTCAGGGGAAAAAGTTGGCAACAGCAGCAGCTTCATCAAAGCCGCTTACAAAGCTGTTGCTGCTGCCCGCACAATACACAGCACACTTAATACACACACACACGCACACACACACACACACACACACATATACTTCACTTAAAGCTACGTGCAAAGTTTGTGAATTGATTTTTAATGCGGCGCCTTGAAGCGCGTCCCGAAATGCCTCAACCCCCAGTCCCCCGCCCGGCAGCGGGCACGCCCTCACACTCTTGGTCGCCGCCATAAAAGCAGCCCGCATAATGAAGCCCAAACATAATTTATATGCGTGTGGTGTGCGTGTGTGTGTGTGTGTGCGGCCCTAAAAATAATGAGCAGCATATTTGTTGCCCACAACGAAAAGTGTAGCATACTTTGCAGGGCGAGAGCTCGTTACGCCCGTTTCTCTGTGTGTGTGTGTGTGTGTGTGTGTGTTTGTGTGTGAACGAGTGCGTGTGTTTGTTCAATCATTAATTACGGTCCTCACGTGTGCGCGTATGTGTGTGTGCGTGTTCGCTTTAGTGTGTGTGACCCACCTAAGTATAACACATTTACTTGCCAAAAAGTGCCACGTTGTGGTTTTTGATACACACACACACACACACACACACATGCCTGTGAACTGCAATTGTGCGAAAATTGGTTTATTGATAGGCCAACAAAATAGGGCAGCTTTTGCATAGTTCACACAACAAACACAACATCAACAACAACAACAACAACAAAGCCAAACAAATTACAAAGGCAACAACAGTGTGAACTGGCAAAGGGGCGCGCCCCTGGAGCGGGGGCGGGGCCGGGTTGCAAGTGTGCCTATAGAATTAGGCAGCTAACAATAGCATTCATGTTACTAATACGTTTGTCCGCAATTGTGATTAAAAATTTATCGATATACAATTAAAATGAGGATTTATGTGAATGGAAATGTAATTGTTGCAGAAATAATCACAATTTCGTAACTGGCACACAAATATGAATGGAAATTAACTAATTTGTATGCATTGCCAGCAAGCTAATTACCACACGATAACGATAATTAAATGTTATCGATTAGAACTATAAGGCATTTGATGAATGCAAACAGCTAATATCATAATACGAAAGCACAAATATTAATTAAGGCAAAAACAAATATGCCCATACAATAGTTGAGTTTATTGAATAGTTAAGATACAGACAGATTAATTAATCGAATTTGGCCAAGAGAATGATTTTTATCACTATGAAGGCACAAATATTAGTTACACCACAAACAAATGTGCCTATACGTTAGTTAGTATGAATAAACAGGAACAAATTTGGCTATTCGTTTGGAGAATAGGTTGGATATATAAATTAATCGAATTTCGATAAAAGGAAATACCAAACACTAAATCGTTCTCAAACGATGTTTTGCGATCTCTGCTATCGATAAGTATACGAAGCAAATAATGTTGTCTCTTGTTGATCTCTCGGTTCGACAGACATAAAATGGGCAATCGAAAACGATTTAAATTTCAATCTGAATATATATTAACGTAAGTCTTTTGCTGATTTTATTATCTTCAACATATTTATGTAAGTGTATCGGTAAAAGTATTAAATCGATATATATGCAATAATTTCTAGAGTATTCTATAAGTAATCGAACATATTTTGTTTTTACAGGCTACAAAATTATTTCACATCAGACTAGATAATTTGCTGTTTTGGATTTATTGTTGTATCGTTTTTTCGATAAGTTTAGAAGATTATTCAGAGAAGCAAGAAAATGGGAATTAAACTTAGTTATACACATATTCACAAAACACTCATAAATTCAGTTAATGAAATATAGATAAATTTGTCGGTTTCTTTAATCTAAGTCTACGCATATTATTGAAGAAATCCCACATACGATCGACAAATGAACCGACTAGAGATTCGGCACAGTTTTTGACAGTTCACAAATCAAGCCCAATTTGCAAGCCATTGTGGCGTTATCGATAAATCGATAAACACGTAAAATACGCTTTAAATGTGACATTATTAAGCAACTCATTAAAGCACGCCCAAAATAGTTCAAATATTTAACAAACGATTTATCAGTTCTAATGTTTGTTTGTGCTGCAAACAACAGAGAGTGGATACAGGGGTGTGGGTGGAGGGAGGGGAGTAGAGAGCGGGGTTTGGTGTGGCTATACGTGTTAGGCGTTTGACGTGGACTGTGGCACGTGTCCTGCCAGAAACATAGACACTGGCACAGAAATCAACAATAATTAATCGTCTGCTGGCGCCATTTGTTTACAAACCGGAAACGGAAGTCAGCACCAAGACAAACGAAGCGTTGCCTAAATTTTCTATATGTACATAATTCCGGCAAGCCATACGAGTGTTTGTGTGTGTGTGTGAGTTTTAATATGAATTTTAAATGTTAAGCAAGCCAGAAGGCCAGACGAACTCAAGTATTTTGGCCAAATGCAAACGAACCATCGAATAAACGAGAGCGAGAGAAGGAAGCAGTAGAAGTAGGAAGGAGAAGAAGAATATGAGGGAGAACAGAGCAACAATAACGAGAATGGCAATGTAAGCGCCTTGTATAATAACACCACGCACATATGTAAACACACAACACACACACACACACACAAAGCCACACACAGACACACGCGCACGCAGACATCCATAATTAAACACAAACAGCGCACAAAAGCAAATTGTGAAAAGGAAAGTGCGTGGCGTAGAGTGCTTAAGGAGCAAGTGTGAGGCTAAGCAGAAGAAGAAACTGAAGGGCAGCGGCCAAAATACACACAACATGGCTAACACACACACACACACACGCACACAGACACTCTCATACACTATATGCGCACAGTGGTGCGAAATAATGCGATTAGTGCCGCAAATCAAAATGTCAGATTTCAATGTCTAGATCTTTAAAGTGCCAACAACAATTTTGAAGTGGGTTATTTAAGCTTGGCAGATGCCGTCGACTAGATAGTCACGCGTCAACTCTTACACTTTCCCACTTTGCCGCTTTTTCACATTTCCTTGGCTTAACTCAAATTGCGCCATTTTCAAGTTCTTCACTTTTTCTCTTTTCCACTCTTGCAGTTATTTGCAATATTCAGTTATTGTTAGCATTTCTCGCACATTCAATTACATTTTGGTTTATTGATTGCGTACAGACTCGACCACTGTTAATCGCAGCCGCCGACTGCGAGCTGATGTCATTAAAGTCCCTGCTCGGGCGCCAATCGCATACTTAATTTGTGCATGATACACACACATATACATTGCAGCAGTAGAGTACAGCTCTCAATTCATTTGGGCTTAATCCATTTCTACTTAACCTTTTTTTTTCAGTTGAGCTTAATTCGATTTGGGCAATTGTCCCTGCTCGGGCGCCAATAAAGATTTTCGAATGTCCCTGCGAATATTGAATAAGTGAAGTCTTGTGCATATTTAGAAATCGTTCTTCATTTAAGCTCTCTCTTTCAAAATCTAAGATGAAATAGTTAAAGTCTCTGCTCAGACGCCGTTGAACATCTTTCAATGTCCCTGCTCGGGCGCCGCTCTCTTAGACATAAATTACAGAAAACTTTGAGAAATCTTGTTCTATTAAATATTTGTTTCAAAATCTATTCTTGAACAGTTAAAGTCCCTGCTTATATTGCATTGAATTCCATGTTCACACACATGTGTATGCTCAGGCATTAGTTACAGCATTCAACTAATTTCAACTAATCTCTCTCTCTCTTTGAGCTGTTTGTTTCATAATCTAAGCTGGCATAGTTCAAGTTAATGCATAATTAATTTTTTGGGTGTATATAGACATGTTTACTTAACGCACAGGCCGCAATTCATTAAAAACAAAAGTTAAATCCAACCACTTTTGCTGTTGGCCAACGTTATTCAAGTGGGACACGTGCATATCCCTGCTCGGGCGCCATGAAATATGCACAATCATTTCCAACTACTGGCCTACTTTGCTGCTGTTTATCTTCCTTTTTTTTTTTTGTTGGCTCTATGAATATTGCTTGCTTTGGCATGAAAATAAAGAAGCGATTGACTTTTGCGCAGTGCACGTGCAAACATAAAATTACTTATATAAGTGTATTTAAATTTGTAGCAGCTTTATGGCTGATTATCCGAGCTTGTTGTTGGTTTAGTTTTGTTATCCCAAATCCAAACAGTTGCTCCTAAAATTATGCAAATAGATTCCGAGTGTGTGTGCTTTTGACGGGGTGCTCCCAGCGCAAATAAAAAATAAAATAACCTTCAGCCGAAAATAAACAAAGGGAACTCGCAAAGTGATGAAGAAATGTGAATGCGTATGCGAATGCGAATCGGAATGTGTGGCATAATTTACTTTTAAATGCAAAGTCGAGTCGCTCGCTGTCATTGATATGAGGCGGCAAGTTGCCGCTCTGGTAGTCAGATCAAAATGAAGCCAGCAATGGAATGAAAGGGAAAGTAACACAGCACAAAACGAAAAGAAAATTACGCATACGCAGCGTTGTGCACGTTGGCAAATAAATCAAAGCGAGAACAACGACGACGACACCGCGGCGCCGTGATTCCCGTTTTTCTTGTTGCTCTTCCTCATTTTTTGCTGCCGCTGCCCCTGCTGGCATACTGAGATTTATGCTCGCTGTTGTTTATGAGCAGCCCGGAGTCCCAGCCAGGGCCCCAGGCCCAGCTCCCCCCAGTCATCAGCTGCCACACATTAGCATAAAACCGACTACTTATAAATAGCTGAGCTTCCATCTTTCCTTCTTGTTGTTGTTGTTGTTGTGGACGCGATCGTGTTTGTCATTATTTCAAATGATATTCGTGTGCTTATTGTCAGTGCCTACGCGTTCACATGACCGGGCCCTGCTTGGCTTTCCACCAGCTTGTCCCTGCTCGGACGCCAACAACTACAACTTACTTGTTCTTGTTGGGCTTACTTCAAGGCGAACTATACTCGCCTGTTTAATCGTCAGTGCGTTCTCTGAGACTTGCCACCTTGTCCCTGCTCGGGCTCCGATCCCTACTCAGACGTCTACTCTTTCGACTTCTGCTCTGACGTCTGCTTCTTGCTTGTCTCATTTGGAGCACCATCTTGCCTGTTCATACTCGTCTGCCTATTCATCGTTTGGTTCCCGGAGACCTGACAGCTTGTCCCTGCTCGGGCGCCCACACAACCGTCCCTGCTCGGACGCCGGTCCCAGCTCGGGCGCCTACTCTAGCTGGATCTGGCTCGCACCCCGGCGCCCCAACTGGGACTCTGATGTATTTAGCATTAATATTTATGATTGCTCATCTGTGTGTGCGTCGATGCCGCTGATGTTGTCGATGGCTTTGGCCCCGTATCTGGGCGTTCGCATTCGCATTCGACATCTCATTTTCATTGCTTGCTTATTGCGCTGATTTTATTGCGAGTGTTATTTGTTTTTTTTTTTTTTGTTTCGTTTTTCGTTATTCCGTATATTTTTTTTGCTTTGTTTTTTATTTAGCGTGGCGCATAAAAATACAAAAGCTCATTTTCATGCTCAGCAGCTGCCAAACGCACAGCAAAATCTTTACCTTTATATCCGGCGCTCGCGCGCACACACACTCGCATACACTCACATACACACAGAACACTGTCTGTTGAAGTTTTTTTCCATTTCATTTTCCAATTTCATTGGCTTTTCGTTTGCTCTGTTGCTTTTCAGCTTCATTGAGCGCATTTGTTACTTTACTTTGGCTCTTGCGAACGTTTTTGGCTTCAATTTTTACTTTATTTTTATGCTTTAAGAACTCGCCATGTGTTGACTGTGTATCTGTGTGTGTGTGTGTGTGCTCATTGTCGTTTTAAATACGCAGCCGTAAAATTCATATTTTTATGTTGTGGCTTTTATTGGCCATTCCCTGAAGCACCTTGCAGTCAGCAACTGTCCAAAGGCGGAACGACGCCCGGAACTGCGAATGTATCTGTATCTGTCTCTGTATATGTGTCTGTATCTTTAAGCGTATTTGTATCTGTTGCCTGCGGGCAATTCAATTTCATGCACTAATACATAATGGCCGTCAAGCATTCAAGTTCGAATAGCTTTAGTTGTCGTTAGCATTCAGTTATGCCACAAACTGAATATTGATGCCAAATGCCAAATGCCAAATGCCAAATGCCAGAGGGTCTTTAAAGTTCGCACTCATGCATAATAAATTACTTTGATTTATTAAATTCATTTCATCTTGGCCAAATCGTATCAAAGTTTCCACAACTTGAGCAATAAATATTCAGTTCGATCAGTGAATTCTTTCAAGTTTGTGCATCGCATTAAAATAGTTTCGATAATAGTCTCAAATATATTCAAAGTTCGGTTTAAGTAAATTCTGTCATTGCTGGCAAAACTTTCTTTTTTCTAACGGCTGCTCTCTTGCTCTCTTTGACATTCTGACTCAATTGCACAAATCGAAAACAAACTTCTGTTTTAGTCCATTGAAACAACACACATTTCTTTTATACTGAAAACAATTGCCACGAAACACAAGCTCAATTCATTCGAGTTGAAAATAGGAACAACAAAACAATTGAATTATTTAAATTCTTAATATTTAACACTCAATTTCATTTCTAATGTTTTGTTGTTTTATATTTTGAGGATGAAATGAAAACATGATTGTGTATATAAATTTGCTGTCTCACAATTTTAATCTACATCTCATTCTGATTCTGATTAAAATTGTTTCTTACTGTGCATTCAGACAGAGGAACGGACGAAGGGACGGACGGATGGAGGTCGGGACTGACGATCAGACAGACTGACTGGCTGACAGATCGACGCAATTTTTGATGCTGATCAGGAATATATATACTTTCCCTCCTGCCTGTTACAACCATTTGCATAAAACCCATATAACCATTTTATCCATTTTCCATTTTCATTGGATTCAAGATAGAAAAAGAAGGGAAAAGTATTTGATAAATGAATTTTACTGCTATCGAGTGTAAGCTCGCTTCAGTTCGCCGCACATAAGTAATTATGTGAATTGCAATCGTTATTTCTCGCCCGCAAATTGTTTACAAATGTGAATATTGCGCATACGCCGCGTGCGCCGCAAGTCGTGCTGGCAATCACCCCTTGCCTACCCCCACCACGCCCACCGCCCACCGCCACCTTGCCGATTTGGCTTGTCGTTTTCACCAATACGCCCGCATCTTGCCAAGTCACGTCGGGCCACGCCCCCGCCCAGCACATTCAATCAAACGGGCAACGCGTTGGCGCGCTTTTAAGTAATGAGGACAACGTCGCCAGCCACGCCGCATGCCACATGCGTCTCCGTCTCCGTCTCCGTTTTCGTCTCTCCGGCGCCGCCAGCGCCTTTCCGTCTCCCACCCCCGTCCGGTTGGCTCTTGCCGCACCTGCGTCGCAGTGGCAGCAGCTGCAGCTGTTGAATAATATAAAAAGCATCTAAAAGCTGCCAGCTTCATGATAATCTCAATCTTTAGCCAAGGCTGCGCGGCCACATCCGCGTCCGCATCGATATTGTAAATTACTTGCCGCCTGGCATTGAAAAAGGGAATTTCCGAACAGCTTGGCGTGGATTGTGACACTTCAAGGAGCTCACGGCGAAAAGTGAAAAGTGAAAAACAAAAACTAAAACGAAAAATTACTCAACGACCTTTGCACAAATCGCATCAAACCCAGGCATAAATCTAAAGCGACAAATGCGTACCGATGCCAAGAATATATGCATGAATATTCCATATCTCTCAATGTCAATCCATGTCTAAGAATGTGTGGATTATATATATGCATATGCTCTCTCTCTATGGAGAACCAAAAGAAAAGAAACATTTTTATTATATTTGTTTTCTTAATTTCCTTCTCTTATTATAATTTATTTGCGGTTTTTCGAGAAAATTAACGAAATTATATAGCATTTAAAAATTGTTGCCGGATTTGAACCATCGACTTTTCTCTAGGGTGTTGTTATTGCATAACACCCATTTATTTTTCAATTTTCTTTATTATATTCTACTTACAAATTATCACACATTACTGAAAACTTAAAAATAAAAAATGAATTTGAACCAGTAACTTCTCTTGGCTTTCATGATTTTTAGCACCCAATTTTTTATCGATTCATTTTATTATTATTTATTATAAATGCTTTTAGGATTATAACAACAAAATATATAGGAATAAATAAATTTCTGTTCGATTTGAACCAGCAACTTCTCGTGAGGAATGCAGATTTCATGTTTTTCAATGTCAAACTATCTTTACGAGCCCTACATTTTTGAAAACGAAAAGCAACACAATCAACATATAAAGATGACAATTTCTAAATTTTAAATTCTAATTTCTAACAACATTTGCAGCTTAATTGAAATGAGTTGCAAATCGATTGTTTATCGGGGGTATTCTAATTGCCAGGTATATTGTATATTTTTGGAATTAAAACAACATTTATTAGATCGATTCGCTTTGGTCCCAACGAGCAACAAAGCCTTTGAATGGCATTGGAATCAAATCAGAGCATTTTGTTGATTTAATGCTTCAGTTGGGTCCCAAAGCTGCCCACTGTGAGAGCCCGAGGCTAAGCCCGAACCGAAGCCATGTGTGTGTGAGTGTGTGAGTGTGTATGGGCTACAAAGCCAAACTAATCGCTCGGTCTGACCAGGGGCTCAAGTGTTTGCGCATTATACTGAGTCCTTTTGGGACAATGCCACGCACTCGCTTGCAGTTTTGCCCTGGCCCAGCCCCAGGCCCATGCCATGCCATGCCCCTGCTGCCTCCACCTCCGCCCTCACACATCCAATGAATTTTTATGCAAATTCTTTTGCTAGCCAAAGCAACAGCAACTTGTTGCCACATACCACGTTGGGGCTTTGATGTGGCGACTGGAACTGGTTGAGTTCGGGTTCGGACTTGGGTTTGGGTTTGGATTTGGGTTTGGGCTTGGGCTGCCAACTGTTTCTGTGTTGTCAGTCAACAAGGGAGCAACTGCGGTCGGTGGGTCGCTTTGGTGGCTCGCTCTTTGGGTCCTGGCGCCTGCCAGCAGCGTTGACAAATTAAACAAATAAGACAACAACAGGAGCAGCAGCAGCTGCAAGCGGCACAACAAGCCCAACACACAAAACAGCAGACAAACTTGTAATTCGATTTCAGTTTTTCGGCCTGTCCCAGTTGTTCTTGTTGTTGTTCCCCTTCGATACCCTGTGCCCATTAAAATTGTGCACGAAAAATGGGCAGTCCATCGGCAAGTGCCGATAGTTTTAAATATAATTTGCATCAGGGCTGCGAAACGATTACCAACTCAGCCGGTTCTACTTGGTTACAACCCTATAAAAAGAAATCGAAACCCGAACATTTTTAGAATAAAATACCTTATTGGAGACCTCGAACAAAAATCTACAGATAACTTTATCTAAGATCAAATTTAGATCAAATTTATGTATGTTTCAATATGTGTATGTGAAGTAAAAACCAGGGACTTAATCAAAACTTGCTGGTTCAAATCGTGAACCAAACCCACGATAGTTTCTTTTTAAGCTTAAATTGTATATAGCTAGAAATGAGAGCAAAAAGATTCTCAAAGATTCGCATAGGCAGCCGTAACTCGAAACAGCAAAAGAGAAATAAAAGGTTCTAGCCGCCTATTGTATAGTATATTTACTTGGGCGTATTACAGGGCATCTGCCAGTCGCGAACCTACATGTTCTCTTGAACTCAGTTTTCTTTTATTTTGGAAATGACAACGACATGTAAATACTTTTCCCCGCCAAAGCGTCGCAACGGAAATGCTCAGAATTTTGTTGACAACAACAACAGAAAAGAGAGAGAGAGAGAGAGATGATGAAAGAAAAAAACGTTGTCCCAAATCGAAAAGCACACGAATGAATTTTCATTCAATTATCCTCCGAACATTTGCCTGGCTGCTGCCCCATCCACGTGCCCAGCCTGTTCTTCGTATCTGTTGTTTGTTTGTTTGTTTCATTTGTCTGGGGACTGGAACTAGCCCCCAGAACTGTACCAGGGACGCACTTGCTCGCTCGCTCAGTCACACTGTTTCCCACTCCCTTTCTCCCTCTCTCTCTCTCGCTGTCTTTCTGGAGCCTCTCCGCGTGCGTGTTAGGGGCACGTTGAGGCCATTGTCTTAGTTCTGACTGAAAATTCATAGCCGCTCTGTTTCAATTTTTGGCCTCTGCTCCCGCTGCTGGCCTTGTGCTGTCCTGGCCGGCGGCTATTCCCCGTCTCGTTGCCATTAAATTTCATTTTATCTCAAACAATGAAAACGTGTCGGGTGTGCGCACCGCACAGGGGGAAGGACACACAAGCACACACACACACACACACAGGACCCTCAAAGCAACTCTGGCAAACTCTTAAAGGAATCTCGTGTATCTCGCATTATACTCTTATGATTATGCCCTTTACAGCTAAGAGTTAGCGCTTAAGCTGTTAAGCACTCGGCCCATCTTGCCAAATTCTAGATCCTGTTAAGTCTCCATTTATTCCTTTGCACTTAGATAAGGTCTAGAGACGATTTCATTTTACAAGCAGGCTTTCGGTTTTGTAAAACGTTTACGAATATACGTCACAAAGCGGAATTGCAAAGCGTCGCTCTCTCTTGTTCTCTCGCGAGAGCGTCTATCGAATAGTTGTTTTCTTAATCAATGTGTGCTCAGTTTTTCAATCCTCACTTAATCTCATTTACTATGCGACCTTTGTCGAGCATCAATTTGTTTAGCTTCATTTGAGCTACAGCTAAACTTTCTCTAAGTCGTTTAGCACTTACTCTAAGCAGTTTCCCAATTAAAGTATTATAGTTCAAGCATTTTCAATTGCAGTTTACTTCCGCGAGTAGTTCAATTATTTGCAGCCTTTTAAATTGGTTTTCATTGTTGTTTCTATGCTTCTCTCAACCACGTTGTAAATGTTCTTCTTTTCACTCAATTAAGTTTTATATTCTTTTAGGTAATTTCGCAAATTCGTATGCTGCATAATTATGAAGGCCGAAAGAAGATTTTATGCCAAAAACTTGTTCCTTTCTATTTGTCTTTCTTTTATGGCAGACTTTAGCTTAGACTTATTTTCCATTTCTCTTAGGCCCCGGGAGCATTATAATTTTGTTGCTTTAAGGTGGCAGCTGTGCAAATGAAAAATAAGTTTATATAAATATATATTCCGGTTTAGCCTGTTGAGCACTGTCGTAGTTAATGCCTGAGTATAAGCCTCTTGCAAGAAATCGGTTGGGATTTAGTTAACTAAGAAAAGTTTGGTCTAAAATTCAAGCTGTTTAAGGGAGTTTTTTCTGATTGAGTGACTGTGGAGAACACAGAAAGTTAAGAGCTAACTAGTTGAAAATTCTAAAGAGGCTTCCTATTGGCTTGGAAGTAAACCTAGGCCTAAGACGGAGCTTTGGATGATTTGAACCTCAAGTGGCTGTAAGCGCTGGTCAAATTTAGCTTGAAGAACATCAAAAAAAAAAGAAGATATTTGATAAACGTGACGTCATTAGACTGCCTAACTCAGCTACTTGAGCGTTGAACTAGTAAGCGAGAAGTCGGTGGTTCAACTTAGCAGCAATTATCATTTGATATTCTCGTTTCGTGATGATGTTTTCTTTGGCTTCAATCTGACGCTTGTGTCGTGTATCTGTAGCTGTAGCTAGTGTATGCCCTGTCTTAACTCCCAACCTTAAGACGGGAATCTTCCGATAGAAGTTTGCCACACACTCCGTCTAAATCCGAGTACAAGGGTATTTCGAAGTCGACTTTTTAATGCAGTTTTTTATGAATTTTTTGGAGTCTGTTGTTTCTCACTTTTTGTTATTGCCGATTCGTTTCAATTAAACTTTTCACAAATGATTTTTTCTTCGTGTTATTCTTGTTCTTTGTTGTTTTGGCGTTTTTGTCAGTTGGCAATTTTTGGTCTTAATTGGTCGCCAGGTCAAAACGACAAGCGCCGAAATTGCAAAATAATTTACTGCCAAAGTTGCTGTTGTTGTTGTTGTTGTTGTGTTATTGCTCTTTTTATGGCTGAGGCTGTTGATTAGGCCAATGTCCTGAGCTCAAAAGGCGACCATTAGGCTCCATAAGGCGCGTCTTAAAACTTGCCTAATTGGCCGCTGCCGCTGCCTCTGCCAACGTCGCTGCCAACATGGCTGCTGCTGCCAGCAGCACATAAACTTTTTACACAAAAGTTCGCCACAAAAATTGTGTTGGCCGCTTTTTGTGGGCGTCATAAAAAAGTGAAAAAAAAACACGCCCCCAAATAGCTGCCGCAAAAATGCGAACGTTGAATTTGTAATTGGAGCTGTCTCCGTGCAGCTACTGGCAACTGTTATACAAATGACTGTTATACAGCTGCAATTAGCCAATTTACAAGCCAAATTTTCGTCAATTTAAAAGCTTTTGTTACATTTTTGCTGCCAACTAAAATCTAGCGAAAATGTTCGCGAATTGCGACAGGCGAAGTTTTTCGAATTCATGTGAAATGCTTTTCGCTGATTCATATTTATTTTATATAATATTTTAAGCATTTGCCATGGCAATTGGCCTTTTGATTTTGACCTGTTTTGGCAATTTGCATTTTTAGAAAATCCATTTTCGTGCTGTCCTTTATATGTCAGCATATTAATTTGCAGTTATGTGATATTCAGGTTAATTTGTTTTTTTCTTTCTGCTATAATTCTCTAAATTGACCCATTTTGAAAATAGTTTAAGCAATATTTGCCATTTTTAATTAAATTAAATTTTGACATGAATATTATATCAGAAATGCATTTGAAAATAAATTGTGCTAGGTTTAATTTGTTAAATTAGTTTAATTAATTAAAAGTGCATTTACTTTCTCGCTGTCAACATTGAAAATGAACTAAAATGGATTTATCCATTTCTAAACTTTGACACTTATTTTAAGCTGTGAATGCATAGTTTATGTTTATTAATGAGTTTTATATCTAGTTTTTCTTGGAATTGTGTCATGTTGAAGTAATGTTGAGTGTATTTCTGTCAGCCTTGGGCATGTGGCATGCAACATAGACTATATAGCTGCAAATTGGGGACTTGTTCATTTAGCTGAGAGTCGTTTGTGGCACTTGTGGCAGCTGATGTGGCAGAGTCGGCGACAGTTGCTAAACTATGGTCCAAGCCAGCGAGTGCGAGAGCCTCAGGCTCAAGTTCTTGCAATGACAACTGTCACCTTGAGATCTAGGCGCAGCAGCAACAACAGCAACAACAACAACAACAACAAGAACTATTACAAGGCCGCCTGCCAGAGACATGGCAACTGTCAGCCTATGCAAGCACATTTTGACCTGGTCCGAATGCGAGGCAGGCAGCAGCAGCAACGACCACAAACAACTGTTGACCTTTGCCACAAAGAGACAGCAACAGTGTGTGGGGGCGGGGCGAGAGGCAGGCAACAGCAGCAGCAACAACATGGGCCAGGCACTTGTCTACCCTTTTGGCCTCGTCATTGTTTGCCCCAAAGCACCAAACTGGCAATAAACTTGTCTATTTTAGACGCACACACAAAAACTTAGAGAGAGACAGAGCGAGAGAGAGAGGTGGAGTGGGGGAGGGGGGGGGTGGAGAGCGCACAACTATGCCAAGTTATTTGTTGCTGCTACTTTTGTCTGTTGTTGCGGCTCAATTTGAATTAAATTCAATTTTTTTTTTTTTTTGCTTTTCGCTGCGCCCTTTTCAAGGTTGCAACTTGCAACTGCGGCAACAGCCAGCGGCCATTAGGCACACCATGAAAAGCAGCTGCCCCAGCAGCCACGCCCCCCCCCCCCTACCCACAGCTGCTTGCTCGATTTTCGCATTTTCTGTCATTTCAGCTGCCTTTGGCCTGGATTTTTTTAGTCGCAGCACAAACAAAAAAAAAAAAAAAAACGCAGCTGCAATACGCAAGACTAGCTGGGGGGTGGAGTGCGGCGTGGGTGCATGGAAAAATGAAAAGCGTATGCCCGAGTTGCAATTAAGAAATTTGTCCGTTTGCCGCCCGTCGTCACGAATGAAATGAAATGCATTCAATTGAACAAAAATCTGCGACATTCACAAAACGCGCAACCAGCTGCAAAAGCAAACAACAAAAATATAGGAAACAAGAGCGCGTTAGACGGGACAAGAGCGTGCTCGACTAGCAGATACCCTTCACGCACACACAGACAGTCGAAACACACACAGGCACCAAAGCGCCAGGCTCTACCTTAGTAGAACAGAGTTTTAGTTTCAGTTTTGGGAGGAGGTATCTCTCTCTCTCTTGACGAGAGCCTACACAGCGAGTTTGAGGTATCTAGCTCTCATATTTCTCGAGCTATGCTTAAAAGCAAAATCTCAAACATCGATATTTATCGATTTTATGAGAGTGGCTGCAGTTATCGACTAGCGATGAGCTTTATGTCCCTTCTAATTATCGAGATGAACGCTGCTGTTTAGATGCTGCCTTCTGCCTGTAACATATGCATGCACAAGCCCATGCAACCCCTCGCAAGCATTTTTCAATTGATTCAGGGTATGCACCAAAAAATAAACGAGCAAAATGAAACCTTTTGGCAGCCAGCGATGCAAAAAACATCAACAACAACAACAACAGCAACAGACAAAAGTGGAGAAAATAAATGTTAAAAAAAAAAAAAATGGTATAATCAAAATAAAAGGTATAATACTCATTCTGAGCTGCGCCCGAGAACTATGTCAACCAAATTGCAAAAAGCATTTACATATCTCTTTGAGCTGCACACAGCTCGAGAGCAAAGCATAAAGAAATCTAAAGAGTTGAGACTCATCCAGTTGTGTCCTTTTATTTATTTTATGATAAATGCTCTATTTAGTGTGTTATAATTAAAGCAAACTTCTTTGAATGCATAGAGAAACCAGCTAAACTGTTCAAAGGCGAATTTTGCAAAGAAATTCTCTGTAATTATGCCTCATTCTCAAATCATGTATTTGGGTTTCCCAAGCGTTTCTTTAAAAATATATGCAAATTAAAAAGTGCTTCAGCTATGTTGGGCATAAATATCAGTTGATACCAAATTTAAGATGCCTGACAGCAATAGATCCTGAGATTAAGGCATTCAAAGGAGATTTATGTTGATCCCAGACAAGCTGACCTAAAATGCCAACAAGGGTATTATGTCTTCGGCCTAGCGAATATATCCTTACCTTAATTGAATATTATGATTTAGATAATTATGTAAATTCATACAGTTGCACCTACTGAATTTTGATACTTTGTTCATGTATTTTTCCACCTGTCACAGGGTTTTATTTTCATCAATTTTTTAAATCACTTTTCAAGATGTTGATTTGCATTTGTTATAGAAGAATCTGCATACCAAAATTTCCCAACTCCAACTAGAATAGGTACTGAGTTGAAAGAGTTAGATGAAGCAGCGGCTTACTGAACTGTAGTCGATTATTTAGTCTCAGATTCCGAGGCATGAACTGACAGAGGTATCTTGATTGTTCTGATAGCTGAGATAATTATTTTACTTAGACTGGATTTATTTCACATTATCCCGTTTAAGTGCAAACTTTTAAGTAAATTGTTGCTCAACTGAGATGTGAGCGAGAGAGCGTTAGGGTCGCGAGGGAGACAGAGCGCGAAAGTTCGCTCACGAGCTAGATAGATGGCCCGGTCGTCGTCCGGTGTGCCAGTTGCTTGTGCTCGTACTTCATGCGTTGCATGAATGGAGAATGAAGCCAACTTTTGCTTGCTTGCCTGCTATCTGCCGCACTTCCGGTTTCCGGTGACACTTCCCCACCAACAACAACAACAACAACAACAGCAACAACAACAACAACAACAACAAACGCTTCCTGCACGTCGTCTATGACATTATGGGCACTTGAGCCATTGCCAGCAGCTGCCTGCCAGCCATTTGTTTTGCCCATAAATGTTCTGCTCAGCTCCTTTCATCTCTCGCCTGCCTTACCCCCGCCCCTCTCTCTCACTCACTCTCTATCTCTACCAATCACCCTGCCCACAGCTGCATTAGATGGGATTTTTTTGTTCCAATTTTTGGTTTTTCTTTTTTGGCATTTTTGAACGCACAAATTTGGCACGATTTATGCAGTACCCAAGAGCCAAAGTACCGACTCGTTTGTGTCATTGTGGGACCCAGTTAAAGGAAAACAACAGCTGCTGCAGCTGGCTCGAAGGTGGCAGGGTGCGTCGAGCTGCGAGATACCCTGTAAAAGAGCTTAAATGCACGGTTATCCACACATAACACACAAATACAGTTTGTATTCACTAGCTAGCTGACTGGTTGATTGATTGAATGACCTACTGATTGGCTGACTGACTAATTGATTGACTGACTAGCTTCCTTAATGACTGACTTACTTATTGACTCAATTGAATGGTGCATTAACCAACTGAATGACTAAGTGGTTTGCTGACTGATTAACTGATTGGTTTATTGAATGACTGATTGAACGGCTGACTGACTGATTGATTGACTGCGTAACTTCCTTAATGACTGACTGACTGACTGTTCTACTGACTGACTGATGGACTAAATGACTGATCAACCAACTGACTGACTAAAGGATTGACTCAATGACTGATTGAGTAGCTGACTGATTGACCAGTTGACTAGCTTCGTGAATGGCTGATTGATTGATTACTGACTGACTAGCCTTCTGAATAAATGACATAATGTCGGTTTGATTGAAAATGCTAATCAACTCTGAATAGACACGGCTTTTACTGCTGACCAAGTGTTCATTTATATATCCCATAAGTACATACATTTCAATACTCTGCAATCTGTTGTTCAAGCTATACGGCTTTGGAAGTGCATTTAGAATCTGACCTTACAGCCCACCACACCTGGCTATACACTTCACAAACACTCAGACAAGCGGACACAACCTGCTGTTCGCAGCAGACACCTGTGACGTTTGTCGTTGGTTGAAGTTCGGTTTGGTTTGCTGGCCATTTGGTCAACTCTTGGTGGCTTTTGCAGCTTGTTGCATTTTTGGTTGCAGATTTCCGTTGAAGCTGCCGCTGATGTAGCTGCTGCTGTTGCTGCAGCCGCTGACGCTTACCGCTGCTTAAATTACACACTTCCGTTTTCCTTCCTGCAAGCGGGAAGCGGCAGCAGCTGCGTTTTGTTTGTTGGCCCCGTTCGGCTTCCTAAACGGGTTTTGTCAAATTGTAAACGGGGCAATTCTGGATGTTTCCACCGCAGCCTATCCAGCACTTTCACTCACACTTCAGGCCACTCACTCGCTTCCGGCATTTCGTTCACAATGCGCGTTGCCTTACAATTGGCATGCATTTTGTGACTATTGTGCAGCCAATTAAATATTTCTTGCCTAAATTGTGCTTCAAGATGCGCACTTTTGTTTCAAAAATAATTATTATGCAGCTGTTACATAACTGTTATACTATTTCGCATCTAGTGTTACAACTAATTTTGCAACACTCAGCTAATCAAAATGATTCTCGCTTATAATTTGTATATATAGCGGGTGTTAAGCCGAAAAATTGACTGTTATACAAACTTTTTTCTGAATTGTACTTGCAACTGTTATACTACTGTAAAAGAACTGTAAGCTGACTGCAAGACCACTGTTATATAGCATTAATTTGCTGTAGTTGTATATAGTTGCAGCTGCAATGTGACTGTTATACATGAGTTTTATATAAGAGATGACTCAACTCATTGCCTACCAAAACAACCAAAACTAATCAACACTTTTACCATTTGCCTAACAAAACTGTTATACAAATGTCGCTTATTACCCGCTTAAGGCATTTAATCCACTGTCATACGAAATGAGGCAGCTTTATTCGAGCTCAGTAAATCCTATTTATATCCCCGCGGGCCAAATAAACGACAGTTATATGCGCGCCAGCGAGACTTTTCCCCGCCCCTCCCTCGTTATTCAACTTGTACATTCAATTACCGTTATACTAAATGCATTCCCGTGTCTGAGGTTTGCGATTTCCGCTGTTCCGCTTCGAGCGCTGCAGATGATGTTGAGCCGAAACTTTTAGCCAACTGGCTACGCATTAAATGGCCCCGCCCGCCCCATCCCGAGCCGAGTTCGTTTCTTTATTTATTTTCCTCTTCTTTCACTTCTTCTTCTTCTTCTTCTTCTTTTTGGCAAAGTTTTGCTGTTTCTTTTATTATTATGGTTTATTTTTTGGATTTGTTTTTGCTTTTAGTTGTCAAAAATTAATTAGGCTAATTAAAACGTTGGCTGGCAGCGCAATGCGGTGCGAACTTCAAGTTCAAAGTTATTTCTCACAGGTGATTGAATGAAAACTTTACCACCTAACGAAAAGAGAGACGTATGCTCAGAGAAAATGGGAGACAGACAGAGACAAGGAGATAGGCCAGGTAGAGCTGCAGCCAGAGGCAGGCGAGCTGAATTAATTAACCTGGCCTTGGATGTCCGGCCACAAATGTTAGAGCAATGCGAACTGAAGCAATCGGCTTTTCGTTCACTTTTTTCTTTGGCAAATGGCAAACAATTGACCAAAACTGAAAACATAATTAAGCCGTCTGTGGCATGGCCTTTACTTTTCTCAACTGACCTTTGCCTGTTGTCTTTCCCTTTGCCCCCGTTGCCTTGTCGGCCCGTCGGCTCGTTGCGGCTTTTTTCATGGCCTCTCAAGTCTTGAAATCAATTAGCGCACATCACTCGACCACTGCAATTCGTTCTTGGCCAAGAGATTTGGGTCAGTTTGAGTCCAACAAAATGAAAAGAAAAAGGACCGAAAAAAAATCCCCAGTTGTCGCATATAAACATTCACAGTGCCTGAAACTAGGCTTCGTCTTCCTTTTTTGCGTGCAGTTTTATTTTGGCCCCTTTTTTTTTTTTTTTTTTAAATTCGTGAAGCAGTTTTTTGCTTTCGCCTGCAGCCCTTGGTGGTGCTGCCTGTCAGCGTCAACGACTCGCGACAGTTGCAGCTGCTGTCATGTGCAGTTGCCCAAGAGTGTCATATCTGTGTGTGCGTGAGTGGGGTGTGCGTGTGTAGCGCGTGTGCCAATGGGTCAGCGTTGGCAACGCGTTTTTGGTTGATGGTGCATGTTAAAGATGCGCGTATTCGTTGGTTAACATAATGCATATTCGAAATAAATGTTGTATTTAAGTCATATGACAGTTTATAACAGATGTAGTACACTTTATATATCAGTCGTATAACAACTTAATAGCGTCTATCTAACGGTTGTAGGGTAGCTCGTATGATAGTTGTACGAGAACTTCATAATCGTATAACAGATTAGGTATCAGGTTTAACTAAGTATATAGTTGATTATTTTTTGTTCAATAGTTGTATAACAGATACATCGCACATACATGCCTAGAAATGTATTATAACAGCTGAATATAAACATAAAATCAAAGTTTTGTACGCTTGTTTAATAGTGGAGAACCGGTATTAGTATAACACTTCCGACATATAAATGGCGTTCTCGAAGAGCTGTTTACCGTTGAAGAGCTGTCGCTTGCACTTAGTGCTGTTGCCACGCCTCGGCATTAATCCGCCTTTCAGGACACAAAAACTCTTAACCGTATTAGCTGTTGCGCTCTGTTTCTTCTGGCATATCACTCGGCTTTTAGCTCGGCTCTCTGCTGACAGCTGTAGCCTTCGATTACAAACGGTGCGCCAGGTAACCAGTGCAATCCGGCCATGCAACACAGCATCCTTGCCTCCCACTCAACAGATCCAAATGCCAACTGACTTACGAAAGAAAACAAAAAAAAAAGTTGTTGCTGCGTTTTCGCAAAGCACTTGATGTTGTCAGCTGGGGAATTCACGAAAGGGTGAAAGTGAAAACGAGAACGAACATGGCATGCGAATGGAGAATGCCGGCCATCAAATACCCTTACCGCTTGCATAGCTATGGCAAATGTGAGTTACATACGCTCAATTGAAATGCAAGGTTTTTTTATCCAGTTACCTATTTAATTTATATCGTTTGCATCGATCGATCCGATTCTCGAGTTAGCTTTAAAGCTGCGAGAATATTAAAACAGAGAGAGAGAGAGAGAGAGAGACAGACGGACTGTATTGACTAGCTACTGATGCTGATCAGGCATATAAAATTGCATTTAAATAAATTGAATGGGTTCGGGTTTGTCCTTCTCAATGTTGCACAACTTATGAAAAAATGTGCAGACGTTTGCAAGGGTATGCAGAAACATGACATGGCTGAGTGTAGGGCTGTAGATGACAGCTGGCTGTGAGGAGGTGCCTGTTCACGTGGATATGTACGTGGATGCGAGGAGCAACAAAACTGCAAACAGCAAACGGCAAACGCGGCGCTTTGACTCAACGGCGACCCCAGCTACACACACAAAACACACACGCACATGTGCACACTACATACGTACACTAATGCACACCTGGGGCTCTTGCATGTTGAAGCACTTTTAGCCACCTTTGTGCCACCCGTGCGCTTTGTTACTGGCGGAAAGGTCGCCATCAGCCATCAGCCATCAGCCAGAGTCAGTTGCAGCCCCAGACTCAGTCCCAGTCCCAGCCCCGGTCTCAGGTCTAACCTCACCTTTGCCCCCGCCGAGGCAGCGAGTTTTTGGCAAGCGCTTTCGCTTTGGCTTTGCACTTTTCGTTTTAATGAAGGCATTTAGCAATCCGATGCTGATGTCGATGCTGATGCTGATGCTTATGTTGATGCCGGGAGGAAGCTGCCACACAAATTGCCAGCATGGGGCAGGCATGCGGCTGCGGACTTGACCTTTGCCCCAGCCAAAGCCAAAGGCAACGAATGCGAATGCCTTTTGAGTGACGGGGCCATCAAAATTCAATTGATCTGCTGGAAATCAACAGTCGAAGTCCAATTGAGAGCCTGCTCGACCAAATGCAAATTGATGAACTGTTATACGAGCTGTAAGCCTTAGATAACAAGGCGCAAATGCACTTGTAGATATACACACTGTTATATGAACTGAACCAATGTCATACAAGTGTTATATATATCTTAACAAGTGTGCTATAATGAATGTTATTTACGTTATATAAGTGTTTCACAAGAACTTTAACTGTTATACAAGTGATAGCTGTTGTGCTACAGTCTGGCTCCTTCAACTATGCTGCAATTGATCATATAGAATAATAGTTATACACAATGTTATACTATACATATTTGTAAATGTTATACCTGTTATACAACTATTATACTGTTGGTTATCTACTTAAAAATGTTGCAGTAATGAATTATTTTCATATATAAAACCAATTGTTATACGGCCACTGAAAGTGTTATACTATTAATAATTTCAACTTTTATAGCTGTTATATTTATGAACCGATATCTATAAGTCTTAGAATATGGTTTACATATTAAATAATTGTTCTACTATTTATAACACACCGTTAAGCAGATGCTGCAGCTGTTATACAAATGACCTTTAGCATGCGAGCTCTTCACAATACGATTTGGGCCGCCCGCCAGCAAATCAATCGCACGAACAGCAAACAGAACAGGCCAAGATTACAGCGTGGCGCAGGAAGGCATGGGTGGCAAGGGGCGTGGCAATCAGTGTTGTCCCGAGCTGCATTTATCAATTTAGTTGCGCCCCGCAGCGCAAATGGCAACAATGGAGCCATGAGAGACAAGACATGACACGACCGAATGCCAGTCAAAGGGGCGGTGCACAATGATGCCTAACAAACCTGAAGACAGATCTGCCAGGCAGCCAGGCAGCCGGCGCTCCAACACTTGCAACGAGCCTGGCGGGCAGGCACACACACATACACACACACACACACACTGGCAGTAGCTGCCTGGAAGCATGTTGAGGGGTGTGTGGGGGTTGGCAGCACTTCCGGCAGTTTTAGAGGCAGCTACAGAGGCCAGTTGCAATTGTTTGGCACAACAATGAGACAACAACCAGCCCCGCAGCCCTCCTGCCGCGCTGACCCTGTTGCACCTGCCACACAAACTGCACAGACAATGGCCAATTGAAGCGGCTCCCTGCCCCGCAGCGCCCTTGCCCAATGCCCCGCCTGGCTCAAGCCTAGTCTCGACGGCAGGGGAAACGTTGTAATTACAACCGCAGGCCATGCTGGTGCAGGCGCGCATTGTTTGCGCCCCAAAACAAAGATACACCCAACGAGCAGCAGCTGCGGCCCTGGCCTTAAACACAAAACAAGTGAAAAGCAGCTGCTGCTGCTTCTTCTTCTTCTTTCACTTGCAGCTGAATTGCAACTTTTGGCAGCACATTTTTTAGCACCCATTTATTTTGTAGAACCCAACGCGAACCTGAGATGATGTTATAAGCAACTCGTCTGCATATAAATTATAAGACTATGCAAATAGCAAGCTGCCACGGCGCAGAGACACACACACGCGCACAGACACACACGCACACAGACGCACTCGCACATAAATTCCAACGAATGCATCTCCAGTGTGCAATCCTGGCAGCAATTGTTGCATATGGTTTTTTATACCCTGCACCCATGCAGGCTACACAGGCTTTGGGCAAACGTATGCAACAGGCAGGCAATCCCATAGATTATATATATATATATATATATATAACTGATCAGGTCGGGTCTCTAATCTAGTCTAGTCAAGTCCGTTTGTATGTGAATCTGTGAAAAAAAACCTTGATATATATATATATATCAAACATTATTTAATACCATTCACAGCTTAAGTTTATCATTTGATATTAATGCTTTGCAACACTTGCAACATATCGATAAATATCGAAAAAATCTGTTGTTCGACTGCTTACAGAGTATTGCGCAGTCGTGTTTACCCCACTTCTCCCTATTCGTATAAATTTACTGCAGTTACAAGCAGCTTGCCAAAAGTTGTTGTAGCTTAAGTACTTGCAGCAGGTAAGCTTCATGGTGTTGGGGGCATGCAACACATACACACACACACACACACACACCCACGCACACTCACACACACATGCACACAGACAAGCAATTCGTCTTACATGAGCGTCTCTATTGTTATTTAGATGAATGCCTGATGCTTGCAGTGAAATCTTCTTTTCTGGTTTCTATTTTATTTGTTTTTTTTTTTTTTTTTTAAATTTTTTTGCTTTGTCACTTTGTTCAATTACGCCCCTCCATGGTCACTTTATTTATTGTATGGCCATCTTTTTGGTAGCTTTTAGAATAGCTGCTCCATGCTCACTTATTGGGTCTATCAGTTGCTTATTCGCATTTCCCTATGCACAAAATATGTCTCCATGGTCACATTATTTCAAACATCCAATCTTAAGTATTCATTTTTTCTGAACTTATTTGATTTTTTGTTAATTTACATGCAGCTGGCAGATTTGTGCTCCATGTTCACATTATGCTGTATCTTTCAATTGATTGGCTTATTATAAAAGTCTTTCAAGTCCTCCATGGTCACATTTTGCCACTGAAGCGGACATTTTCTTACACATATTCCTAACAAGTTCCCCCCTATGCAATAGCAGCAACTTTTGATAGCATTTTTCGAAGCCTGCAATTTGTCCTCCAGTTGTACTTCCAGCCCAAAACTTT
The DNA here is from genome assembly GCF_030788295.1 of Drosophila virilis. Lineage (NCBI taxonomy): Eukaryota > Metazoa > Arthropoda > Insecta > Diptera > Drosophilidae > Drosophila > Drosophila virilis. Next base: position 6,031,023 of record NC_091543.1, read on the forward strand.
CCACTTCTCCATGTTCGCATTTACATATATAAATGCGCAACCAATTTGTTGTATTCCACTTTGCGTCCTCCATGGTCACATTATGCTGAGCATTAAATCTCTCTGGCAACTAAATTTTGCATATTCCTGCCACAATTAGCATTTGGCTGGCTTCCTTTACAAGCGGCAACAAGGACCTTCGAAATATGGACTCTATCAGCACAAAGCTTCATCCACCTCACCGCTCCTCCATTATCTTGCACTCATCCTCAACCCCCTTCACCCACCTGTGAGCTTCTTGCAAAAGAAAAAAAAATAGAATACCTCCGGACTGTAAATGCCATGCAAGGGCAATTTCTGTTTCTAATTTTAGTTTTTACTCTCTCGATTCACTTTTGACTTTTTGTCTGCACCGTTGCAAGGTCACACCTGCACATACACACACACACACACACACACACCTGAACAGATACCGCATTTATAACTGTCTGCCTCTTGTCAGTCCGATTTCCCGTGCTCGGAATGTACGCTTTGTGGCCGAAGTGCAGCCACTTTTGCGTTTTGCGTTATCAGTCAAAGCGACCAGCAACAGGGCCAACAAAATCGATAATTAGCCAACTCAACGGACTGTTGCGGCCAAAGACAGAGCATATCATGCACCGCGTATTACGCATACGACTCGTTGACAGGCAGCCAACAACAAGAACAACAACAGAAACAATTTGCTGTGTTTGTATTCACAATTTGTTTGCGGCAATAAATCAAAATTGCAAAAATTGCAAAAATTGCGCAAATTGCATTCGATTTGAAAGCGTGCCACGCTAGAGAAGAGCGCGTGTAACTTTTCAATACTCTTCACAATACTCTGCCATCTCAAGGTAGCGAAAAGTTCATATTATTCCAATAGGATGAAATATTTGGTAAGACTTCGAAAGAAGCTTAATTCATCAGTTCAAAGAAAGAGAGAGAGAGAGAGAGAGAGAGAGAGAGAGAGAGCGAGAGAGAGAGAGAGAGGGGGAGAGCAACAGAGGGTATCTCGATATCCCAATCTTTTTCTTAAACGGATTAACTTCTGAAGACCCCCATAATACTATTGGGTTTGAACCAGCGTGTTCTCTGAAGAAGAGCGTGTACAACACGCGCTCATCTCTAATCCACGCGAAATATATAAAACTAATTACTGATGACTAGAATCGAACAAATATATGATACAATTCGGCTAATTTGTAGACAATAAATTGGGTTTGAACCAGCGTATGCTACGCACAAAAGCAAGCACAACACGCGCTCATCTCTCACACATAGGGAATATAAAATTGGCCATTGATGTCCATTGAGCCCGTACGCAGCGCTTCGTCCACTGCATATTTAAATAGGTTGCATTATAATGAAATTATTTGATGCTAATTACAGCTAAGTAAACAAACAACCGCAGCAAAAACAAACAACAGCAACAACAGCAACAAATTGAGAACTGGCGACAGCTGCTGACAGTCGGTAAATTATTCAAATTTTGAAAAGTTGCGACTAAAACCCAATGCCAAAGGCAAATGCCAAAATGCCTGATTTGGGCTTAGACATGCAAGTCTCCCCCTCTCTCTATCTCTCTCTTTCTCTCTCTCTGTCCACTCTTTATCTCTGTTTGTGCTGACATTCAATAAAACTAATGAAATTTTCTTTAGATTTGCGCATGGATTCCATTTTTGGAATATCGGCCTTCAGCCTGTCTCAAAGTGTCGACACTTCGAGGCATAGTCAAAGCCCCTCGTGGCTTAACATGCAATTCAATTAAAGTTGCATAAGGCCATTTCGAGCGGAGGCCAAACAATGCCAGCTCCTCCAGAAAGCGAGAAATCTCTTAGCACCGAGAGCCAAACAATATGCCGACCTTGCCTTGGCTGCGGTTACAAAGCAAACAGCCAGCTGAACCCAGCTCAGTCAGAGCCAACTGTGGCCCATTTGATGCCCTGTACGCAACTTTTGGCTTTTTATTGATTTTCGCCGCTTGGGCCTAAAATATATGGTATATCGCATGTGACATGACATTGTTCTGTCCTGCGCATAACAAAATTTACTAGCAGGTCTTCAAGTTCCAGAACTTGTAACTTCAAGTATGCTCTATTGAGATCCAGTTACAGATGTATTTATTCTTTAATGTATTTGAAATCTAACTAAACATTATATTTAATTTCTCAGTACTTGGAGCAAGTGTCGGCAGACAAATGGTACTTTCCTGGCTTTAGTTATATCTGCATACAGATCCTGAGATTTACGAACTACTAACTATGCTGAGCAAAGCTCTTGTTGACTTTCAACTCAATTCTTTTCTTTTTAGCAGTTTTCGGGACTAGACTTTTTTATATAGAAATAACTTGGAACCTTCTTAGATCTAGAGCTTAGCGCTAGGGGCAACTATATGCCTAATTGCGGGGCCAACTGACAAACTTCAACCCCTTTCTACCAGGCAGAAAAGCATCTTTCCATTATATGTCTATTAGCTAAAGTGTGGCCCTAGTTGGATGTATGGCATAAATAAAGTCAACCTGTGCGCGACCCGGGCTATCCGAGCATGCACATCCAATCCAAATTTGGCAACTCTGGCTCGTACAGATCCTGAGATACAGACATCCATCTAATAGACTAGTCTGCCGTCTGCAGGGTATGGAAATTCATGGCATAGCAGGCGTATTAAATTACATGTCGCTCAGCGCCAGCTACAAGCCAATTGGCAAACAGACCCTCGCCCCGCACAGCTGCCAAGTTAAATGAAGTCAAAAATGTAAATTTCATTTGGCGCCCACGCCGAAAGTGTGTGCAACTCGAAGTGAAAGTCGAGACTCAAGATACGGAAACTTGTAGCCGCAACGACTTGTAAGTCACTCTCTCCACCCTCCCCAAAAATATACGCAATTAGGCTAGACGAGAGTGTGACGGAGGAATGTAAAGGGGGAGGGGGAGGGTGTGTGTGTGTGTGTGTGGCAAATTACAACAGGCAAAGCAGCTGTTGCGCCAGCTGAAGGACATGAGCTGTTGCCTTTCGGTATGTCCTGGTTGCCATTACTTGCCGCAAAGGCTGGCAGCAACATGTGTTTCACACACACCCACACACCCACACACTCACACACACACACACACACACTAGTCATGTGTGTGTGTGTGTATGTGTGTGCGTTTAATGGCAATTGTTGGCTTTGTTGCCAAAGCACTTGGCTAACAAAGTTTGTGCTGCGTCTAAGATTGCAAAATTAATTTGAGCAAATATTTTGCTTGCGGGTGGCCATCAAATATACCAAAAACGACCAAAAAACTTAAAAAATATTACGAGAAATCCACACTTACACACACACACACACACACACACACACACACACAGAGAATCGCTTCTTATTGACTCAATTACAAAAGTTGCTGCGATAAGAAAGGACATACGTAAAAAATACCACAAAAATACCGGAGCAAAGATTAAAAAATAGTAGCAATTAAATACCAAAACTTGTCAATTAAAAAACCACTAGAGAAATCTGGACACTCGCTAGAAAAAAAAAAAACTTCAATACAATCATAATAAATACCAACAAAAAACGGAAATAAAAAATGCAGTTGTTAAGCTCAGTTGCCAAAAAAATACCCAAGATATGCTCAAAAAATACCAAAAATATACTAAGCAATTGCTTTAGCTGCTATATACCAAGAAAATAACGCAATTAATTGACTCAGCTGCAAAAGTAATTGCAGAAAAAATACCAAAAAAAAAAAAAAGAAGCTGGCACACCTAATTGACTCCGAAGCATAAGTTGCAGCCGGAGCGAGGGGGGACAAGTGGATGAACAAGGACAAAGCACTCCCAAATAGATGTGATTACATTAGACTAATGAGCTAATGGAACCATCAGATCCAACAATGCCGCAGAGCACACTCGATGCTTCCTCAGCCTCTGGCTGATGCTACGGGTGCCCTGGGCGAGGCGAGGGCTGGCAATTAGAGGACGCCGTCGATTAGTCATTATTAACATGAATGCCAAATGAATGATTCATTTGGCTAACTTTCTGGCTGCTGCTGCTGCTGCTACTGTTTCTGGCACAGAACTCAATGATTCAGACATCAAGTGTGGCCAAGCGCCAGTTGAGTTTTAAACTAATTCAAACTTTTGCATAACTCAATCCATTTGCACGGAATGCGTATCTGAGGAATCCTTTCTACAACACACTCTCAACTTTTAGTTAAAAAGAAATTCCTTAAGTTGAAAGCAAATATTTCTCTCGCCTCTATTTTATGAATGAGCACTCAGGCATTTATCTGTGCCATTCTGGTATTGAGGCTTTAAAAAAAAACTTAAATTTTATTATAATACCTTTAAGTTATGCCAACTAAATGGCAATACTTCAACCAGAATCTGAGAAATGTGTTGAAATGGAAGGCAGAAAATGACAGATTGCAAATCAAATAATATAAGGATAAGCGAAAATATGTAATATGTATCTTATCAGCCCATATATAATGCAGAAGAACTTTTTAAAATATCCAAGTCTTTTAGTAAGCAATTAATTAACAGTTTCTGTGCTGATTTGATGCATAAATCTATCGGCAATTATCGATAAGTAATATATCGAGCGATTCTTCTAAATCACATGCTCCTGCCAACTTCTTTGGTACTCTGTCAATTTCGCATGCCATTAAATTTACAGCATGAAAATTCAGACTGATTATCGAGAAGTGACATACCGCTGAGCTAATCTATGCATCTACATGAGCAGCTGGACCAGAATGTTTTCTCGATTCATTTAAATTTCCAAGTCGGCTGTCCATCAATCAGTGTCCAATTCGTTGCCTAGTTTGAAATTCATCAAGTCCCCAAGCACTTTACCAACCGGCACCACAATTACGGATCATCTACTTCTAATTGCAGCTAATTGTGGCATCAGCGGACCAACAAATTTGTTTGTTTGCAAATTTAGTTGCCGGACGAGCTAAAGTTTTACAACACGACGCGGTTCGGGCATTCCGATTTGGTTATTGAATGTGTAACAAATCGAGTGGGATAAAGAAGAAGGGTACACAATTCAAAATGAATATCAGCAGTAATAGAAATGATCGATTGATAACATATCGATAGACCAAAATTGTAAAGCGTGTTGCTGAAATGATCTATGGATAAGTTCAAGGTGAACTAATCTCTTGGCAAGGTTTAATAGTTGAAATCTCGAATCGATTTCATACCAAGTATCGATATGTTGGTTATCGATAAGTATTATATTAAATGACTAACAAATTAAAGAATTTCTTCTAATGTCTGTTTATACATACATATATATATCGATAGCGATATATATCCCAAGCGATTGGCATTGATTGAGTTATTATAATTTTAAGATACGATTTTATCGATAGATAATATACAGATAGACGAACTAATTATATCGTTTCTACTTATTTATCGATAGCACACAAATCAACGAATAGCACATAGAATTGGTCGGATCAATAAATTATAGATATAATTGTTAAAAGCATATGATTCTGGCATGAAAACTAAAGAAAATATAGATATTCGTTACTAAAGGGTATTTAAGGGTCTTCAGGTCAAAGTTGTCTGCATTTGGCCTGTTTTTATTGCAAGTCCAGCGACGAATGTCCAATAAATTTGAACAGAACTCGCACTCTAAATACAGATTCAAAGGTGCTTTTATTGTGTGTCGCTTGTTTTGTCAATGTGTGTGTGTGTGTGTGTGTGTGTGTGTGTGTGTGTGAGGGGGCTGTGCTGGCAGCTGCGTCATGGAAAAACTCGCGTCATTGGCATTGGCAATAAGTAAATAAATAAATAAATCATTTGTGTGCATAGCCGTCGATATATATCGATAGATAGAGATAAACAAAGTGTGCAGTGGAGGGGCGGGTGTGTATGTGTGTTATGCTATATGCCATGCCTGGTGGGTGGGCAACAACAACAACAACAACCGCTACACATGTCACAGACACCACTTGAAAGCAAATTGAACTTAGCCACGTTGACGCTGGCGCCTTTTGGGCTCTGCCCGTAACACATGGCGCATACTTGATATTATGATATGCCTTATACATATGAGTGTGTATGTATGTATATATGTCATATATTGCGCCTTTGTGACTCACACACGCACACACACACACACACACACACACATCCCCAATCCCCACCAACTATTTTTAGACAAGCCAAAAGCATTTAACAAAAGAATGAAATGTATATAAAAAGAATTTCCATTTTCATTCTCCATGCAACTCAACTTTTAAGCAAGTATTTCAAAATAAAAACACATACACACACACCAATATTGAGATAAGTTAATAGGCCCGCAGATACCCAGTAATTAGTTTCAAGTAGAAAGAAAACTGAACTCTTTGTAAATATTATCAGATCTGTTCACGGAGTATACAAATTCGTATATATGCTAATTGATGACCCTGAAATTTTTCCCATACATTTCAATATGATTCTATTATACTCCTTAAATATGCTAAAACATAAATATCTGCCAAATATGCGAATTTTCAAGGAATAATTGAAAGAAAGGAAACATAAGCCCAACTGTCAAGATACCCCTTGCAGCCCCATACGCTGCAGGGTATTACAAAAGGAGCGGGGTAGGGGGGGCAGGGTGGTAAATATTATAAAAATGTATTTCGAAAAGCAATTTGGCTTTTGGCATGCCGGGCTTTTGCCTGTCTCGCCAGCCTTTTGCCTTTCAAGTGTCCATCAACATATTTGACAAGTGCGCTGATTTCCCAGCTAACAGATCCCCCAGCCGCTGCCCCCACACGACATACAACCCTCCCCTCCCGCTCTACCCTATCCCCCTGGAACACCCTGTTAAAGCAGCACCTTTGCTTTGCTGGTTTTTGCCGAATCGCGCATCTGTGCGCCTGTCTGTGTCTGTGCGCCTGTGTGTGTGAGTCATTATTTGGTCATGCTTGCAATTTCCGTTGCCCATCCCCGTTGCCAGCCCCTCCGGCTGGCGCTCTCTTATCCCATCCATCTAGTTGACTGCTGGCTCTGCCGGAAGTCGTTGCTTGTCCAGGGCCACGCCCCCTTGCGCTGCGCCAGGTGGTTTCGCCGCTTTTCTAATGAATAATGCAACAGACGAACTGACAAAACAGATGAGCAGACACAACCGCACCCCGCCCAACTACACCTATACGCTCTCCCCCCCCCCCCTTTCCTGTGCCATTTAGCCAAAAAACTTTACCCAATGAAATATTTAAATCGAAATACTCGCTCTCTTTGCCTTTGTGCTGCACCAACAGCTGTCACAAAGTAGCTTAAAAAGGAGGAAAGAAAATAAAACAGAAGAGCTTAAAAATAGATAACATCAAATTAAACATCAACAGGCCAGCAGCTGCCTCTCTATGCGAATCTCAGTGCAGTTAGCTGCTGCTGTTATCGACAGCGATTGCTAAGCAGGAACTCAACCTTTATAAATAGATAAAATAGAATATATCCGGCAACATCAAGCAATGTTGCATGTATGGGGAAATCAGCTTATAAAATATAAATTCTACAATGATTCAACCCAACCCTATTCAATGAGTGTTGCCAACTTAATTAAGCGGCATTGTCGGATACACAAATTAAATTCTTCAGCTTCAGGGCGAGCTGCCCTGCAATATTAATATGGCAATTTATCAACCTGGTTATATCAGTTGTATAAAAGTTGCAGCGTTGCCACCTGGTCAATTCATAATACATCTGACAGGTTATATTTTGCAAGCGTTGCCAACTTAAGTAAATGGCGTTGCCACGTTCTCACACTAATATTTGTAAAATATTACATTATTTTTATTTATTATTTCCCCAAATTGTGAACCAAAGGCCATCTGCCCAAAAATAATACGAATGTGAAGCATTTGAAAATAGATAAATTCTTATCTATTTTAGCATATATCAACTATTAGTGCATGACTTGCAAAACTGAAATATCTTAGAGGAAAAACCAATGATTTTCAAAATGATCTGCGTCAGTTGCTGAGCGCAAATCTCTTGAGGAATCTAAATGCTAATAGTTAAAGGCATTTACGCGCGCTCTCTCTCTCTCCCTCCCTCCCTCTTTCTTTAGCTGTGATTGGTAAGCGAAAACTATGCAAACATTTTGTGCATTTTGCACAATTAATCAAATATTTTTATTGAATTTTGTGTGCGGCAGGCAAACAGACAACAAACCAGAGACAAATGTTGGGTTAAGCCGCTGCCAACGCTGCTTCCCATATCACATAGCCAGCCCAGAAGTCGGTGGACCGAGGAGTGGGGTGAGCGCCTTGGGGGGCTCCAATGTGGGCAATAGGCAGCAGGGTGAGACTTGGCCGCGTTAATGGGCCAGCTGACAGCGTGCCAAACAGCCAAATGCTCAGTAAAATGATGAATGACGTATGAGTGTGTGTGCGTGTGTGTATGTGTGTGTGTGTGTGTAAATGTTTGCTAGTTAGAAATAGATAGAGAGCGGCAAAGAAACATAGAGAGTGAGACAAAAAGAGAACGAGAGAGAGAGAGGGGTAGAGCGAATGAGTGACTAGAAACAAGGCTCTGTATTTGCTCTTGGCGCCCGAGCAGGGACACGCTTGTCCAGGGTTGTCATAAATCGCATTTGTGCATTTGCATTAGATGCAGCTCGTTGCTCGCAATGAGGCAACAATGTCAAAACTTACAACAACAACAACAACAACAACAGCAGCTGCAGCAGCAACAGCATCTATCCATCTAAATGCAAATGCTGGCTGAGCCTTTATGCAAATATTATTCGTGTCTACAACTCTGAATATGACTACGAATACGAATAGGAATACGAATATGACAACGAATACGAATACGAATACGAATACGTGCCAGACATTAAGTTTCAGTGCAAGCGTGAGTAAACTAGTATGAGAGTGCAAATATGCATATCGCATTGGCTCTGCCTTCGCCTTTGCCTTTGGCTTTGGCTCTTATTTTGATTTTATGGCATAATGTGAACATAAAATATGAACAGATTAACGCACACACACACACACAAACACATTCACACACGCGCGTGGTTCAAGCTGCATTCAGTTGATACTGGCACAGGCGACAAAAGTACAACAAAACGGTTTGAGCTAAACCTTTAACAAAATCAATAAGCAATTGATATTTTCATGCATATGTATATATTGTTAAGTTATCGATAATGAAATTCTGCGTAGCTCAAGTTCCGTTCTCACTGCAAACATTGCAGAGTTGCCCTTTACAATTCTCTATCGATAATTATCGATAACACGTACATAAAGAATCTAACATTTAACATACCTTTTATTGTTTTATGGAGAGTTCCTCATTTTGAAGGCTTTTTAAGGGGCAATTACTCAACTTGATTTTCATACACAATTCGACTTCTAATCGATAGATAGGCAGGTCGGTTATCGATTACTTACTTGCTGAAAGAAAGAGAGAGGGAGAGAGTAACACAAGGGACATGTTAAAATTAATCGTTCAATTGCATACTTCTTATAATAATTAATTCAGCTGTAAAAAAAATATTTATATAAATGATATATCCTTATGAAGAATTATTAATTACTATATAATTATAATTACATATTATAATTATTATCAGATTAAGGAAATAAAATAAAATAGATTAAAGTCTTTTTGCATAGTTCGGATTTCACACGCTGGAACTACTTTTATCGAAACGTGATAGTCCTTTTAGAAAAAACACTTAAGCCTTATATCGATAACATGTTGCCAAGCAATAGACGCACAGGGCTGTCATATTTGGCAGTTGTTAACAATATCAAAAACAAAATGTTTTATTGATCGTTTGTACATATTATTTTCATATCAACCATAAAGAAGTGTGCTACAGATACTCTAACTACTCTTCGTTTAACAAAGTTGCCGCATTAAGTACTCTCGACCGTTTTGTTGTACAGTCTTGTCGTGCTCAATTCAATTATCGATAACATGCGCCTAGCCTTTGTGACGGGCCGATAAGAAAGCGTTCGCTAATTGTCTTCAATTCCGTCATGGCTGAAACATTTTCATTCCACAGAGTTGCCAACCCGCACACAATGAGAGATTATCGATAACAAATGTGGCTTTGTGGCTTTTTCTGTTTTGTCGGCAGTCGCCAGCCGTGTCCTTGCCGGCGTGTTGGAGTCTCTGCGTTCCCTTTGAAGCGCTGTGTGTGTGAGTGTGCGTGAGTGTGTGTGTTGTGTGTGTGTTGTGTGTGTGTTGTGTGCGCGCTGCTTACGCTGTTAGCGTCAGCTCTGGCATCGCTGCCGCTGCTATCAACTCATGCGTCTTGGCGTCTTGCGACGCTTCGCTAAGCCTTTTGTCTGCCTCTTTGGCTTACAAGTGCAATGGCTGTGTGTGTGTGTGTGTGTGTGTGTGTGTGTGTGTGTGTGCGTGTGTTGCCTGATTTGTGTATCATGCAGGCAGCCGCTTGTCATTTGTTTGTTTATGGCGCATCGTCTCGTGTGACATCATTCAATTGAGACGAAGATGACGACGACAGCGCTTTGAAGTTGAACTATTTAACAGTTCACCCCGCTGCTGGCCTTAACCCTCCTCCGCCCCCTCAGCAATTTAGCCCACCGCAGTGGCCACAAGCTGTCTGAGCCGTGTTTTGGACATTCATAGGCGAAGAAGGGACCCCTACAACAACACTTTAGATCAGCCAAGTCAATCTATCTTCTATATAAAATGATATCTCTGCTGGTTGATTGACTGATTGACTGATGATGATTGATTGTCTGCTTATGCGTGAGTCAGTTCTTATTAGAATCGCACTATATATATCTCCACATTCTGTGTTTAGGTATTTAAACTTTACGTCCAAGACGTAAATACAACGCCTCGCTTGCTTTCTCTCTCTGTCTCTCTCACACGCTCTGCCTATCTCTTTCTCACTCCCGCTCTCCCTCTCTCACTCTTTGGCTGTTTGTTGTGCGCATTTTGAAACATATTTTGCCAGCAATTGGCATTGGGCGGCGCCACCTGGCGTTCGTATGCTAATTGGCCTGGCCAAGAGTTCATCAAAGGGCCATAACTCGCGTGTTGGCCAAACACTTTGGCAGGGGCGTGGCAGCTGCCCGTTGGTCGTCACGCTGCACGCCAAAAATGCACAAAACGCAACAAAAGTTTACGTAAAATTTGGTTTTCATTTTGTTTTTTTTTTTCTCATTTGTTTTTTTTTTTTTTTTTTTTTTGGTTTTTTGTTCTCCTGCAAAGTTCATTGTTTGATTTGCGGGCAAGAGGAGCAGGGCCACACTGCGATGGGCGGGGCAGGCAGCAGGGGGCGAAGGACGAGAGACCCAGTTTGCAAAGTAAACAAGCGGCAAATGAAACGACGCCGGCGTCGACGTCGACGTTGACTGTGCGTCGGCTGAAAACTATTAAAAATAATATGGACTCTGCGGCTCGCTATGCACGATGGCTGGAACAGTGAAGGGGGGAAGTGGGGTCTGGCATATAGACAGACAAGCCGAGACGAGACGAGACAGCCGCAGCCGCTAGCCGGCGGCCCTTGCATGTATTATGCATATGCAAGAGCACACACAAGCACAAACACGCACGCACACACAAGCACACAGGCACACCACATCAGGATTGATGTGTGTGCAGAGACACCAACTTAAATAACAACAACAGCAACAGCAACAACAACAACAACAACAGCAACTGTAACAGTAACGACAACGGCAACGGTAAAAGCAAAACAGAAATGAAAAACTGGCGAACAAAGGCAAAGCATGCACGCTGCAGCGTGCCCTGTACAAGTGTTGCCATTTATCGGTAAATTGCTTTACAAATAAATTTTATTCAATTAATGCCTTATTTTCCATAGCAGTCAGAAGAAATGATTGCAGAAAATCCAACTGATTTTAAAACATTTCCATTTCCATTTCACTCAAAGATTTCCGTTTATTTTCCACACGGTTAAGCGGATAAGCAAAAATGAAAACAACGAAATACGAGTGAAAAGAACTAGATAAATATTGTTTTAAATTTTTGAAAGGATAGAAAAAAAACTAAAACATACTTAAATATACATGTTACAATATTATATAAAATATATATTTATTTTATTTTTTTAACTTTTCCAATTTTAAATTTAATTTAAGAGCAAAACAATAAATAATTAAACATATTTGATCGTAATATTCAAAACAAGGAATTAAAAGCATATCTTTGCTTTTGAAGTATTTAAAAGAAAAGAAACCTATTTAACCCAAAATCTGAAATAATATTTCAATTTCACAGCCAGTAATCATTTTCACACTCTTCTTATGCACACACGAACAAATATACCCCATGTTGTTTAATCAAGGGGCAGCTTTAAACAGCAAAAAAAGTGCTGGTCATTGCGTAAAAGGAAAAATAACGTATACGCAGCGTAGAACACGGGTTAAGGTACAGCTGCGGTTGTGTATGTTGTGTGTTGTGTGCTTTATGTGTGTTACGTGTGTGTGTTGTTGTTGTTTTTGTTTTTTTTTTTTTTAGCTGCAGGACACACTCTATGAACATTTATATTTATCGTACGCACTTGACGTCGCGCTGACTCGAGGACTCGAGGGCTTGAGCTTGGTTTGGCATTGCCAGTTATCGGTTTTTTATATGACCCACATATGTCCATTCGTTCGCATCGCAGACTGCGCTGCACTTGACACACGACAATACCTAGGATTGACGGCGAAGGGAGTGAGGCGAGGGAGGCGGAAGTGGGTGTGGCAGACGGGCAACGAGCTGATCAGCTATGCAAATGACACAAAGTCGCCCATTTGCAACATTTCCATTGCGAGCGACACATTTTGTATGATGCGTTAAGCCTAAGAGAACTAGATGCAGAATAAATTATATATATACATATATGATATATATATATATATGTATTCGCAAAGAAATAACTTTCAGCTTAACTCTGTCCATGCCCATGTCTGGTTTTAATCCGTAAATCACATTGTTTCCCATTTGACATTTAAATTTGACAGCGGGCTTAAGTTTGCGCATTTTCATTTATCTGACAGTTAGCATTTACAAGGCAGTTTATCTGGCTGTTAAAAGCCAATATGAATTAATTTGCATGCAATTTTTTGTATTCATTTCAGTTAAGCTGGCAGCTGCAGCTTGCAGCGTTGTTTATCTAACTATTTAATTGCAAACACTTAAATGCGACTTTAGTTAAAGTCGCTCTGGAGATTTAACAAGCGGTACAAGTAACTGTTAGGTGTCTGACATTCAAATGTAATTTCATTTAGCTTAGGTAGTCCGGGAGTTATGATAAGATAAAACTCTTAGCTACAAAATTACTAAGCTTATCTGTCAGCTAAAATTTAACAAGCAGCTTAACTAACTGAAAGAAACTTACTTGATTTATTCCTTATTCTCCTAAGCTATTTTACATTAACGTTCGATTTACCTTACAAAAAAAAAAGAGCATCCCATACCTCTAGCAAAACTGCTTGCCAAAACTGAACCAAGCACTTCATAAATTCTAGACTCAGCTAATCTGACACTTAAAATCTGTCAGGCAGCACATGCAGCTGTTAAATATTTGACATGCAAATTAAATTTTAATGATCTTGTTTATTAGAAAGCAGCAGTTGATATTTCTCTCGAGCGAGACGGCACAAGATGACAAATCTGCTGGCACTTTAGATTAAAGCTTTTTTGAGGCAACGCATATTAAGTGCTTGCAACGAGCCGTGCGACAAGTTGAATGGCCACCGCTGCCTGCCCCTTGCTGCCCCCCACTCCCAGATGGACAAACCACCACCCAACCCCCCCACAAGAGCCGCTGCTTGAAAAGCAAAGAACAAACATTAGACAAATGCGTTGTCCGTTGGCGACTAATTTGTTTTTCTTGCGAGTTTAATTTGAAAGCGGCGCCCATCCAAGCCAAAGTACACGTGCACCGCCCCCCTCCCACTGGGAAAGCAAGCCCCCTCCCGCCCGTTGTTGTTTGTGTGGGGCGCATCAGCAACAGTTTGCTGAATGCCAAGTGAATTGGCTAAGTGGAGCAACGGGAGGGATGGTCGCGAATTGTGGCCCAGAGTCCGCCGGGCGGAGAAACAAAATAGAAAGAAAATGCTTGCGCTGCGAAGCTTGGAAAATGTGTTTATTTAGGATAACTCGACTGCCCGTTGTTATACCCTGAACCCATTGAAAGTGCTTAAGCAGGGTATGACGATTCTCTGCGCATGTTTGTCAAGCTAAATTTTGGCTTCTACGAGTCCACAAAGTATATAAACATGTAGACATTCTTGTATATCACAGATCAAGCACAGTTCAAGTTTATCATACTTCTTTTTTGTTTAAGTACCCACTTTCGAATTTGCAACTTTATCTCTCGAGCTTTATAAGAGCAGGGTACACCAAATTTGCTATTTAGCCTTGAAATATATTTCACTCGGTTGGTAAGCTCCTGAATTCTACACAAAACTATATGAGCTAGAGCCTATTTTTAAGATAGAACCTTGCGCCTTGGCATCATAAACTTTTGTATGCCATAGTTAGACGCTGAAAATTTCATTAAGATCGGACTGTAAATACCCACGTAATTTTCGAATGTATTTCTATTAAATGGTTTAAGGAGTAGAAAAGAAGAAGAAAACAAAAATGTAACAGGCGCGCAGCAAAAGTGTCGCATGTAACTGCGATTGCTGAGCGCCTGGTTCAGGGCATCTCCCAGTCGAACACTCCTGACTTAAGCACTTACGCTTGTTGTTGTTGTTGTTGTTGTTGCTGCTGCTGTTTGCCCGTTGACAATTGTCGTTGGACGGGGAGGGGAGGGAAGCGGCTGCAGCGCGCGCGCCCGCTGAACAAAGCGCATTTTGTGAAACAAAACAAAACAAAAATAACAAAAAAAAAAAAAAAAAACAAATCGCGACCCGCTTTAAGCCCAACCTCCCCGGTGGCCGCGCAACCCCCCGAGCAGCACTTCACGCGCCGCCCAAAAGCAGGCAAAGCAAATTGTGCGACCTTTCGCTTTTGTGTAGTTGTTCTCGTTGTTGTTGTTGCAGCAGTTATTGTTGCGGCGAATTAATAAGTAGCAGTAGCAGTAGCAGCAGCAGCAGCAGCCGCAGTGGCAGCGCAGTCGCGCCACATAAATCAGCGGCAACAAGAAGAAAGCAAAACAACATCAACAAAAAAAAGAAGTAAAAATAAATAAATACACAAAAAAAATATAAAGCGCTAAAAGAAATCACAGTAATTAATTAATGTGTGTGTGCGAGTGTGTGTGTGTGTGTGTGTGTGTGTGTGTGTGTGTGTGTGAGTGTGTGTGTGTGTGTTGAGGTACGGGCTCAGGGGCTGTGCGCGCTCATAAATTAATTGCCGCCTCCGGGCCACGCCCCCAGCGACAGCCACTTAATCAGAGATTTTTCGCATTGCCTTTGGAAGTCGCTTTTATTTCATTTATGCGTGTGCGTGTGTGTGTGTATGTGTGTGTTTACACACACACATTAATTAAAGTCTAGCATAAATAAAAGCTAAGTTTACCCTTTTCAAACAGATAGCTGACAAAAGCTGACTGCTCTGAGTCTCAATTGCGTATTTCAACAGGCAACAAATTTGTGCGCAAACAAGGGTTAAGAATTGAGGTTAAAAAGAATTCCAAAATTAATTATAAATTATATTTCTTGGAAAATATCAAAACAAAGCTACAACAGAATCAAAATTAACTAAACTCGTAAAAATATTGTTAATTTAAATACAGGAAAAGTAGGAAAACTTGAATTCCAAATAACTTAAGACGCATGTGAAATGCCTTGGTTTAGACTAAGTTAGCTTAGCTTGCCTTTTAGCTCGTTAGGCCTATTTAAGTACCTTTAATAGACCAAGATGATTCTTACGTTATTTAATTTGAGTTAGCTAAAGAGGAAAAGATCTTTAAAAAGGGTGTTCAACGGTTGGGAACAAGGAAGAAGCTAAACGAAGCCCAAAACTAAGAAAATTGGTTCAGCACTCAAAAAGTTAGTTAAGCTTGAAGACCTAATATTTTCGAGAACAATTAAATATTTTGTATGGATTTTAGATATTAAGATGTCGAAAATTAAATAAAGTATAGAAACGCCCGATTCTTCGAATAAAGCATGGAGCTCGAGAATGTCTTGAAGCAAAGTCTTCTCTTTGCTGTTGACCAAACCAAAATATAAGTTTAAAATAATAGGTTTACAGTTTAATTACAGCCAGTGTAAACACAGGCGTTGCTTATAATTCTCAACTGCTTCAAGCAGTGCAACTAATTAGCAAGTGTCCAAAGCGAGGCCAGAAAAAGAAGGAAGAGATTCAAAGCAGAGATAAGCGCAACTAAACTCGCAAAGTGCGCTTACTTAAGTTCATTAGCGCAAGCTAATTGGCCAGCTCCATAGAAACATATATATATGTATATATATTTTCGGGTAATACGAAGTCAGCTGGGGCTGTATTGGGGCCCAGCTTGAGGAGCAGCAGGTGGCCCAAGTTGGCTTTGAGTTATGAGAAGGCACATCTTCAGCTGCCCCAGGTGAGTCCACTTCATGCAGCTTATAATCTTCAGCCAACCTCTGCCACCCTTCCTGCAGCTGCTACTCCTTCTGCTCCTCCTTCTGCTCCTTCTACTCCTCTGACCCGTGGCAAGTCTCGCGTGTGTGTCCATGAAAATCTGACACGCATAAATTTAGTGCCTGCCCGGCTGGCAAATACGAATGTGTGTGTGGTAACGGCATAAAAAAAAAACCAAAAACGACCACAACAACAAAAGTGGCAACGGCACACGGAAACGGAAACGGAAACAGCGTAAAGCGGAAGCGCATGTCTAACAACTTGCTCGAAGCGAATTTCAGAGCCGCGCGACTAGCGCCAAATGTGATTAGCGCCGCACGGCAAATGCCCATCAGACTGGACCAACTGGGCAGAGAGCGCGAAGCGGGGAAGGTGGAAAGGGGGGGTAGGTGAAGTCCATGTGGTAGCTGAGAGGCAACATATGCAGCCGGGCAGAGACATACGTAAGGGATTTGGCTAGGGGATTAAGATTGGGTTTTGCCTTTCCGCTTGTTCCATTGCCAATGCCAGCCTGTTTTCTGCTCTCCTTTATCTTTATTCTACTGCCTCCTTCTCCCGTTCTCTCTCTCTCTCTGTGTCTCTCTGAGCTTGAACAGTTGCCAGCTCAGTTTCATTTGTGCAATTACAGGGTATGTTCAATGGGATTATCTGCTTACGTTGAAAAACTATCGCTTCTAAGTAGCTTTTTGTAGATCACAGGGTATTAGTCAAGCATACTCGTTAGACAATTGAATACTGTACATAGTATATTGCTACCGTCAGACACCCTTAGGTGCAAAAGGACACACTGAACTGTTTACAGGATAATTAGCAGTCTAGCAAGCAGCTAAGCACACCAAATGTCTTAATCACAGGGTAGCCATAAGCTCACTAAGAGGACATTTACTTAATGTCAAGCACTTGCCGACAAGCTTCTTGCTTTGAACTTTACACAGGGTATCTACAAGTCTGTCATTAGCTAAGCAGAAACTTAGAGACTAAACCTCTCTATTACTAGGGTATCTATTAGGTGTGCAATTGCTGACAATCAAGAAATACTTACAAGTTGCTCTCCCATTTTCAGCCATGTACAGGGTATCTGCTAGTTGTGCATACTCACTAAGCAACCAGTACAGCTATTTAATTACCCAGACGAACATGAGGCATGTGTGAAAGCGAGGGTATATAATAGTCGAGCATGCTTATCAACTATTCTCTTTGAACCTCAAACAAGCCTAAGCATATGCTCACAGGCTATGCTCCCGCCCTTGGATACAAGCTAGGGTATACGTATATTTGGCTTGATATAAGGAATATCCCAACAATAGGGTATTTGCGAGTCAACCATGCCTATTTTTGCTCTCCTTTTGATCTCTATATTGTACGCTTCTCTATCGTTTAAAACTTCACGCTAGGGTATTCGGAAGTCGAGCATATGCTTATCAGCCTTTACTCGTGACTGGCCTTATCCTTTTTATGTGACTCTCATCGCTGTTGTTGTTGTTGCGGTTGTTTCTCTTCTCCGTGTTGTTTGCCTACTTTTAGTGTTTAGCCAGCGTCGCATAAAAATAGCACAGCAGCAATCGCTGTCGCTGTCAGCATCAGCGCCGCCGTCGCCGTCGCAGCGGGCGTCGCAGCCGCCCCATTGCATTATGCGGTTGTCGCCTGCGGTCTGCGGCTGTCCTCCCTCCCCTACCCATTTCCGTTTCTGTTGCTGCTCTGTGTGTTTGTCGTCTGCGTAAAGGCTTAAAGTATTACAGTTACAGTTACAGCTAGTAAGCCCCCACTCTTGCGTCCTGCGCCCTGCGACCAGCGCCATGCTGCTTATTTCGAACAACCGGCCCCTTTCCCCCTTTTCACTTTGTCGTGCTGTAGGTAAGCCAAATGTTGACGACGACGTTTGCAGCTGCTTTTGGCTTTCGCTTTCGCTTTGCTCAGCGCAATATGAGCAACTTTTTTGTTACTGTTGTTGTTGTTGTTGTTGTTGCTGTTTGACTGCTGCTCGCAACAAATTGCTGTAAGCTGTGAAACTAATCCTCTCCCGCCCCGCCGCTCGACAGTTAGTGCCGCCTCTCTCCCACACTCCTGCTAGTCGACTAGGAAACTACTTTAGCGGATTACTTTTGAATATATACCATGTATATACATATATGTGTATATATATATATATGTATGTATGTATGTATATTTTTTTGCCAGCAACTGGCGACCATTTGACTTGCTTATGACTAGTTTTATTCACTGTCGCCCCAGCCGCTCCTTCTACTCACACACGCTCACTCACTCATTCGCTGTCTCGCTCGCTCTCAGAGTTCGTCTCGCCTGTACGTTTTTTGTTTTTTTTGTTGCTTTTGGAATTTGCCTCATTTTCGTGTGCTTCGCCGTTTCGTGCAAATTTTCATTGCATACTTTTAAGCGGTCGCTAATAAGCACCTAAAGAGCGAACTGTTGTTGTTGTTTTTGGCGCAATTTACATGCAAAAGGCGGTCACACTGCACTCGCATAAATACTATTTAAATACCGCATTGCCCTCCCCAAGGCGCCGGCTTTGTTTGCCTTTTACGACTCTATCATCATAACAAGAAAAATGCTATAAGTTTAAAGGGCCGCTGGCTGCTGATTTCCCTGCTGAAATAATCACTGTAAATAGCACAGGGTGTGGGATTTTTAAATTTAAAACACATAAAAAGATATTCTGCCTTTAAGTTCGCTCGTTGTGTAAGTTACAGTATTTTTTTTTTTAGAATATACTAAACTGTGCGCATATACCAAAAATGTTCAACTAGGCGTATTATTTTCTATTATTTATTAAAGAACGGAAAAAAATGTGCCGACTCTTCTTATCTTTGAGATATGCTCTTTAATTGGAGCCGGAAAATTAATAAATGCATATCGATTTTGGCAAAATGTAAAAGGTTATCGAAAAAAAGATAAAACTCTGTTTGGCGAATGATATGCGTATGATATAATACATATATCATGTAGTTTGACAAGGGCTCTATTTGACAGGGTATTTGCATTGCCAGCTGCTATCATTAAGTGATAGGGTATAAGTTCATTTTAATATTATATAATATAAGTTAACTATTAAATAGCTATGAAGAATAGGGCGATTGTCAGATCGGGCAGAGTCCAAGACTGCGATTGTGCAGGGTATCTGCGCGTCGACTTTGGCTCGCAGCCTTGCCAGCTTTAAGCCCTGATAACCTAGCCGCAAAATGTGTAAACAGCGAAAAGAGGTCGCTTTATCGCGTTGACTGTCAATGCCAAGTGGTGGGCGTGGGCGGTGGGCGGCAAAGTGCAACCACAAAAACAACAACTTAAAGCAACCACAGGCAAGGGGTAGGCGGGCCGGGGTAGCGGCTGTTGGCCAACTGTTATCCATGATGACGCTGACAGCTTAAGTTGTCGTTGTTTATTGTGAGACGAGCCTCCCCCCGACCGCTTCCCCCTTTTTACATGCCGCCCCTTCCATGTAGCACACCTCATTCACCCGCAGACTTCACGTTTTGCTTTCAATTTCATTTTGTGCATTTCCGTCAAGCGGAAATTCGCGTAAATTTGCCGACATGTCCAATGGGAAGCACAGGGATGCGGGTGCGGGTGCGGGTGCGGGTGTGTGTGTGTGTGTGGGAGGTGGGGTGCGTGGGCGTGGCGCAGCGGGCAGTTTGTCGTGCCGGAAGTTGATGCAAGTCTAGAAACAAGTGCCAAATGCCGGAAGCCCATGGCATACTTGGACGCAGCGCGACAATATGCGAAAAAATGAAAGCACAAAACGGACACAAAAAGGAACATAGGCCAGAAAGAGAGAGATAGAGAGGGGGGGGGGGTGGGGAGAAAGGGAGTCTGAGAGGAGAAAATGAACTGCAAACTGTTTCACAATGAGACGAAGACAAATGCAATTTAGGGCCTAGGCCAGGGGCTCTAGGGTGTAGTCCGAGGTTAGCTCGGGGACTGATTCGGGCTGTCGCTCACTCTGAAGGTTCAACGAACCGCAACTAATTCGGTGGTCGCTTGATTGGACAGCTTGGACGCAAATCTCAAGTGTTGTGTAATGCGATAAGAAAGTTCTGAATGGCAAGTGTTTATGAAGAAGAAGATTACGCGTAGCTTAAGCGAAGCGGAAACGCGACAAAAAATATTAAATGCATTGAAGCTTAGATCCTAAGTGTTGATTAATGCGATTAGAAAGTTCTAACTACGAAGAAGAAGATAAAGCAAGAAGAAGATTAGGCATAGCCTAAGCGTAGCGAGAAAATATTAAATGAATTGATGTTCAGATCCTAAGTGTTGAATAATGCGACAATGTGATAATGCAGTTTAGATCTGCAGTGTTGATTAATGCGATAAGAAAGTTCTTAAGTATTATAGAAGAAAAAACTTAAGCTTAACAAACTATTATGTAAATAGTCTGAAAATGTAAGCCTTAAACATTTCAAGACAATCTTTGGATATCTTCCCTTTCTTCTTCTATATCCCCTACCCACCCTACCGCACCTCTCTTTCTTCATACCCCCTCTTCTGCTACACAATGACTCTCGCGACTTAATGATTATCCTCCTGAAATGGAAAACCAAAATTGTACTCCAATCTTCTCGTATTTTCCTTTTGTATTTCTATCTATCATAGTTGGGTGTCGAGCTGCATTTGAGCCAGGGGCAAAGAAGGGTGGAAAATTAAATTTGTATTGCCCGGCCAAGGGTGGAGATCGAAGGGGGGAAGGTTGACGGCCACTTAAACTCGATTTGTCGCCATCACGTGGCCAATTAGCACGCAATGTACATAAAAAAAATAAAAGAGAAAAGGCATAAGAAAACAAACAGGAAAACAAAATAAAGCTCAAAATAGAAATAAGCAAAATAGCAGCACGCCCCGCCCACCAGCCGCCCACAGGCATGTTGCATGTCTGCGGGACATTGGACTGGACACAAGCTGGCAGCATTTTGGGGAACACTTCAATCACTTCATCATAAACCCAGAGTTTGGGGTGAAAAACGTAGGCGGCATAAAAAAGCCAAATGGAAATACGCAAATGAAATTGGGCATAAATGGGTTAAGAGACAGAGAGAGAGAGAGAGAGAGAGAGAGAGAGAGAGAGAGTGGGAAAGATGGAGAGGGGGGAAAAGGGAGCAAAGCCTAGATATTGCCTTGGGCGAGTGGGTGGTTCGGGGTTTGTGTTACTTGACCTAACGGCAAAATAACGAATAAAAATTGAGTGGATTGCCTGAAGGTGGCGTCGGTGAAAGGTGAAAGTCGCAAGAGGTGAAAGGGGGAAGGGGGTGGCTGGACGGCTTGGAAAACTGGGGGTAATCAAGGGAAAGGGCTAATCTGAAACTTGGGGAATCACAATGGACAGGCTCGGCACAACTTATGAAAGCTAAATTTGAAAAAGTAATGGGATCTAAAAGAGCTAACAAATGATAAAGACAGCCGATTACCGACACAGAGAGAGAGATGGAAGCGAACTAGCTAAAGGCGAAACAGGTGTAACTAGGCTTTAAGGCGAATATAAATATAAATCTAGCTACTTAAAGCAGATTACACTTTATCAGAATTTAATAACAGGCTGCTCAATGCCACAAACTAAGAGCGAAGAGCAATGCAAAAATAAGTGTGCTTAGCCGAAAAAAAAAAGCTGCAAACAAATTGCGAGTAACGCGCTGTAAGAAGCGAGTAGCGAGTAGTGAAAAGCGAGTAGGAATAAGCGAGTAGCAATAAGCGATTAACAGCAATGAGAAGCGAGTAGCGAGTAACGAGCAGGGAGTAGAGAGTATTAAGAAGCGAGTAGCAAGTAAAGAGAAGTGAGTACAGGAAGAAGCGAGTATAAAGTGTAGCGAGAGTCAATTATAAAGCGAGTAGCTGCAATCAGAGAAGCGAGTAGTTTAGCTAGCGAAAGTGGAGTATTAAAGAGAAGGAGACTCCCTTATGAATCTCACGTTTGAGTGTAAACTTGTACTCAGACTTAACAAAACTTTTCTCTGCACGTTGCTTCTCGCTTTCAATTATCTCCCTCAAAACATTGTTGCTTATCGTCGGAAGTCTTTAAGCTTCTCGCTGCCTGCGACCACTCTGACAACTGACACAATTGCGAGCAGAATTTGCTCACTCATCCCCCCCAATTTATACCTACCACTATCTACCTGTCTCCATATCTGCCCCCACCCCCCTCCTTTCTCACACAGTTTCTCTCTCTGTTTTTATGTGAAATGTATGCCAAGTGGCAAAAAGCCGCGGAGGCTTAGCATAATGAGCCTCTGACTGTGCCCCTGGCCGACAATTGCTTTGACCTTGGCTGCAGCTAAAAACTGAAATACCCCTGCATCCCCCTCCCCCACCCTTCCCCCCTCCAGTCCTGTCTCTTACCTAGCCTGCCAACAACCAGGTACACTCAGCTGCACACATTCGCTTTTATGTTGACAATAACAACAAGAGTTTCCATAATTTTTCGCATTTGTATAAATTTCGCATATCTGCGCCTCATTTAATAGCTTGAGTGGGCGTGGCATCAGACGGTAAATGTTGCGATGCTATCATAAAGCCGCCCCCCTGCCCCTATCCTCTGCCCCCTGCCGCGCCCACGCAACCACCAACGACAATAAAATTAATTAAAATTCAATAAATTGACGCCCAAATTAAACATTCAAAGGAAATAAGAAGCTCAACATTGACATGGTCTGTAAGGGCATGGTGAGGGGCTGGATGGAGGTAGGGGAGGAGTGTAGGAGGGGAGAGTTTATGTGACAACATTACCCTTACAGGAGCGGGCGGGCGGGCGGTCGGGCGGCCGGGTGCCAGCTTATGTTAATGCTCAATTACAATTGTTGTCCTTGTTTGAGTTTCAGCTGAAAATTGTATTCCCCAGAGAGAACCAGACTTTCCCAGAGCCAGAGCAAAAGTATTAAAAAGGGGAGGGGAGGGTAAGGGTCGTTGAATGAAGGTGCAAATGTATTTACATTACGTTGAAAGTGAATCCGATTGTAGACGTCGTTCACCACCAGCTCGGAATGAAAACAAAATAGAAAAAGAGAACTCTTAATTGGCAGTTTGAGCTTCGAGATTCGCTTGAGCAAATGCTTGGCACGGGATATTTATTTTCCGAATCGATATCGGAATGTCGAAAATTGTCTGTCTGTTGGCTAAATTAAATAATAAATCGCATTAACCGCACTCGTCTAGCAAGTGTTTGGGCATGAATAAAGAATTGTTTGCCCGGAGTTGTGGAAAAGCGAATCAAATACTTTAGCTGACTTATAAAAGATCTGCGATATATGTATATCTCTATAAGGCAATCTCTAATTGTGGCTAAAATAGATTCTTTTTTATGAGGCTAGAGCAAGTCATCTTAGATGAAGCCTCTTCAAGTGGTAACAGGCGAAACGAAGCATCACCGAGCCATAAAATATACTCTATTCTTGATCAGCATCCATAGCCGAGTCGATCAAGCTATGTCCGTCCGTCTGTCTGTCCGTCTGTCTGTCCATATCTCAGTCTGCCAGTATGTCCGTCCGTCTGTATGTATGAACGTATCTATCACGGAACCCATTAGAGCTAGAGTCTTTTGGGAGAGTATTTCGCCTAGTGCTCGCTGAGTATGGGTTTGTTTATGCGATAATCGATAACTTGACCCACTCTCCAAGCAATCGATAAAAATCGATATCGAAATCTTGTTTGTTGAGCAAATTAACTTAGTTTTTAAAGCTATAGTCCCCAGACTTAACCTGTTAACCTAAAGAATAATATATCAAAATGAAGAGTCTTTTATCTGTCTATCCCCGCCCCCAGCAAGAGCTGCATTTGCTGTTGCTAGAAACAGCTTCAGGGTATACCCTAGTCAGGCACTCCCTACTAGAGCACTTTCACTTGTTGTTATTACTTAAAGAAGACGGAGTTCCAATATTTTATGTATTTTAGTTGTGGTCAAAAATAGACGAACCAAAATCTGAATCAAACCGAATTTGTCAAGAAAAACATGAGTTGCCTTAAAAGCAACATAAAACTAATTATTAACAACCTCTTTGGCTTTTAGAGTACAAAATCAAGTTAATCAAAGATCAATTGAATAGTTGTAAGGCATCTGGTTTTGAATCAAGTTTCCAGTTTGAATCAAGCTCCACAAATGGCTATGAATCCTCAAAAAAAAAATAACTAACGCTATTTGGGCTTATGATTGCCCACATTTGCCCCTGTTTCGGTGTCTCGCTGTACATCAGTTCGCACGCAGTTCACCTGTGCCTGCACCTAACACACCTTTCTCCTGCCCTTCCCCCCTTCCCCTTGACCGTATGCCAGTTGGTTGTTATTTATTTTTCCTCTTTTCTTGCTCTTTTGTTTTTTGCGCCCATCGAAGTGCCAGTCAATAAATTTGCAGCGTCATAGACAGCCGCCCACCTGGCGCTAGGCCCCCCCGCCGCCCAAAATTGCGCCTACGCTCGTGGCAATTGTGGGGGCCATAAACAAAACACTCAGCAATGCACGGGTAATAAACAATAACAATAACAGCAACAACAGGGCCAAAAGTTTAACAGACAGCAACAAATTATATTCGCTTGTTTTTTTGCCCTGGGTTGGGGCTTTTTGGGTGCAAGAGAAATGCAGTTTGATCTAAAAACAAAGAGAGCTGCATTCAAGTGTGGGCTGAGGTGTGTGAGTGTGTGTGTGTGTGTATGTGTGTGTGCTGCGCGGTGAGGGATGAGGGGGGCTGGGGCAAGCGAACTGTTTGCCGAGGTGGGGCCACTTTAAAGGCAGCCTGTTGTTGCTGTTGCTGTTGTTGCAAAGGCAGTTCCAGCAAATTGAATTGTTTGTCAAAAGGCAGCCAAAGTTGGCAGCAGGCAGAGAGGGAAAGCGGGAGAGAGAGAGAGAGAGCGGGTGAGAGACAGGAAGCGAGAGAGGGGTAGAGAGAGGTTGGTTAAAAGCTCAGCTGACAGCGAAATCAACAAGCAAGCACGGCGAACAGGGGCAATATGTCTGACTGTGTGTGTGTATGTGTGTGTGTGTGTGTGCGTGGGTGCATGTCCTTGTGGCAACAGTTGTCCCAACGAGATGCCAACACACACACACACAGCCAGCACCTCCTGCCACAGTCCAAACACTCAGCTAACAAAGTTAGGCAAAAAGCAAAACAAAACACAGAAAATTCTTTTGACAACAACAAGCGCAAAAGAAGGAAATTGAAAATCCTGCAAATGGTTTGTTGTCTGAGGGCGTGGGCGGGGACAAGAGGCATGTCCATAAGACTGTCACACACACACACAACACACACACACACACACACACACACACACACACACAGACAACGCACAGGAGCTGCGTCTCAGTTTCGATTTGTGAGTTTTGAACAAATTTTTTTGCGACAAAAGCATTTCGAGGGCTTTTCTTTGTTTTTATGTGTGTGTGTGTGTGTGTGTGTGTGTGTGTGTGTTGTGTCTGAATACGTGTATCTTTTGCAACTGTATCGAAATTTTGCTGGCTAAGCAGAGCGCAGCGTGCTTTTAAAGCGGCTAATTTGAAGCGCAAAATGTGCGCCTAAAAGCAGGCAATACTTTTTATTGTGACATTTCAAGAGCAGAAATCGCAAGTTAATTGAAACGCTTTTGATTTTAACATAGATAAAATATTTGCGAATGAGGCTCAATCAATAGAAGAAATATTAAAGAGTGCTTTATTTTCGGCACCCGCAAATAAATCTGTTCCTTGTTATTCTGCGCTTTGCCCCTGATTTCGGCATCTCTCTCTGCCTCTCAGTTGTAGGCGTGTGTGTGTGGCAAAGCCTTGCCCAGCATAAGTTAACACATACACACACACACACACACACACACAGGCACACACTCACAAATGTGGCGCTGGTTAAAATAACAGCCAGCAAGTGGCGCAAGTACGCAAAAGCAAAAGTTCTGACAACAATAACCACAAGTGGATGCCACATGCCGCATGCCGCAGCTGGCCAACGAATTTTTTTTTCGCTTTTCTTCTTCGGCTGATTCTGTGCACCACGTCTGCCGATTCCCTTTTTTATGGCATTTTTAGTTCTATTTGTTTTTTTGCGGTAACAGTTGTCAAAATATGGTCAACCAATGTTTCAGCGTGATGGTGAGGGGGAGTGCACTGCCAATGGTGGAGAGGGGCTTGGGCGAGGTGCTGCACTAAACGATTTTCATTATTTCTTGAGTATAAGATTCACAAGTAGCGGCCAGGCGGAGCTGCAATTGAGCTTAAATCTATCATTTAATTTGATTTAATATTTAATTTGGAACATTGGAATTGGAATATTTGGATTCAAGCATGGTAAATGGCACATTGTAATCGGAATATTTGAATTGAAACATTCAAGTTTGAACATTGGGATCGGAACATTTGAGTTGAAACATTCGGATTGGAGCATTTGAATTGGAACAGCTGAAAAATAAACTGTTGAAAGTTGCCGTTTGACTTGATAACTAATTCCATTTCCACTATTCTACTCTCAAGTGCCACAGCTCCATGTCCAACGTTCCATTGCAACCTTCTAGAACTCGTTGAATTGGAACAAAACAATGCTTAAGCAACTGCTTGTGAGAGTTGTGCAACAGTTGGCTAAAGAAGAGCTACATTAAGAAGTAGCACATGCAAAACAGTTGAAAATGAAACAGAGATTATTTAGTATGCAAAGCTGCAGGATTCCCAGGTGCACAAAGTGCCTGGGAGCAGCTGGCTCCGTGGATATTTTTAGTTTATGAAATCAGGCCTTGAGGAATTAATACGTAAATGGAAATTGAATCCTTTTGGCAAGGTCAAGAATACGAATATGTGCGTCAGAAGAGGGTAGAAGCGCGCAGAAGCGGTTATAAGTGGGTAGAAGAAGGCATATTGCACTTAAAGAAATGTATGCAACAATCAGAATGCAACTTCCTCAAGCTTAATTCGTGATAGAATTAACACAGATTATATATTATACCTGATATATACATATAATACTGATAGATTGCGTATAAAGCAGATATTACGTTTATCGATAAATCCCTCTAAAATCGATAAATATAAAATGTCAGCCCTGCCTTTCCTTGGCATATTCGGCAATATATTTGGAGAAATCAGAAGTTGCAGCCGCATTTGATTAGCAGATCTCAACCGAAAGCTATCGCCGGAATTATTGGTATGTGCGTCTATTAGCGTCTCATCTTTGGGTACTCAAATTTTGAAAATAAGCAAGGAAGCTATTCGGGAATTCGGGAAGTTAAATAATCTACAGGGTATGCACAAGTAGAGCACACACAATTTGAAGAATATTATATTTTCCAGCACTTTCACGCCACGTTTTCGCGAGCCGCGCGAAAGTCTAATTTTAGCATTAGGCATATGCCAGTTCGAATTTCATTTCGCTTCAAAATTGCAGCTTGCACCCTCTCACACTGCCCCCCTTGTACAATATGCTGCATATCATTTGAATTTGTCTAATTAATCACATTTACTGCGAACATATTCATTATCCGTTATGCAACTGTGGCGTGGGGGCGGCTGCGTGTTGGCTGCACAAATAATCAACTAAGCTCGCAAATAAACCATGCCCTCCTCCTATACCCTGGCACCGGCTTCTCTGCCTGCACATATCTATTGCCAGTCAAAATTAATTAACAAGCCTGAAAACTGAAACTTTTGCACGCGCCAATTGGAAGTTTACCTGTGCAAGGCCGTGCGCCCAAATGCGGGTGAGGGCTGGCAGGGCAAAAGTTTGTATGAGAATTTTCGTGGAATAGTTGCTTAAACAAGTTGGGCGCATTTCTGTTTGATCTGTGACCGCGAAAAATATTTCAATAAAAAAGCAAAAATCGTCGCAAAAATAAAACAAAAAAAAAAACAAGATATGCAAGAAATTAAAATTCATAAGCTGTCTGCGTGGCGCCATCTATTGCGGGGCGGGGGCGTTAAAGTTGGGCGAAAAAATACGACAAGCGGCAAACTTTGCGATGGAGTTCAAACATTTCGCTGACATATTTTACAACAAGCATTGAAAGAGGTAAGAGGGGGTTGGACAGGGAGAATGTTGAAGAGGGGGGGGGAGGGTAAGAGGATGAGAGGGGGCGAGTCAGATGGGGAGAGCGCACGTAGAGCTCTCTGAAGGGCCATGCTTGAAATATGCATAGCGGAGGCTGGCAAAAAGTTTTGCACAAAACAAACACACACACACACACACACACACACACACACACACACAGAGGCACACCCACACAGACAGGTGTATTTGGGGGCTGACTGCCGCGGGTGCAAAGCCCAATTTTCAGTTTGAATATTTTAGCTGCTAATTAAAATGTATTTCGCGGTTAACAAAACGTGCGCCCAGCAGCTACGCACCCTACACCCTTCGCCCCACACCCTCCTGAAGGGCGCACACACACACCCACCCCCCCTTAGCCATTACGGACGCGTCGCTGGCGAGAAAATGAGCTTGGGCTAAGGACAAAAGTTTTTCACAGGCTTCACATGGAAGCTGAAGCCGCAAATAAACACAAAATGTAATTGCCAGCGAGGGAATGTGCGTGTGTGCGTGTGTCGGGCCAATACCCTAGCACTTACAGTTACAGTTACAATTACGGTTGCAGTTACAGTTGCAGTTGCAGTTACAGTTACAGTTACAGTTAGAGTTAGATTTGCAGTTACAGTTGGAGTTACAGTTACACATGGTCGCACAGACAAACAACAAACAAGAAAATGCCAACGCAGCTGCGGGGAGCACACAACTAAGGGGCAACAGCCAGGAGAGGGGGTGAGCTTGAAGCATCATCAAGACCCAAGCCCAGGCCAACTGGCTGGGACAACTCAACGGTCAACCCAGCAGCTGTCCGGGCAAGAGCTGCAACGGCAAAGGGGCTGCTGGCGGGCAGTCGGGCAGTCGGGCAGTCGGGGGGCGTCTGACAGTAGGTTGACAGGCACTTGGCAGGCATGTTGCATCATTTAACTGGCAGCGGAAATGCGCTGCCATATTGAATTTGCAAAGACAAACTGCAACTGAGCAACTGAGACTCGGTTACATATCCGAACAAAGATTACAAGCTCGACCCTGGTCAACAGGGTTGAGGGGAGTTAACACAATGTGTGTGAGTGTGTGTGTGTATCTGAGTGCATGTCAGAAATTGTTATCAAAATGTTCAAAGTGCGGAGAGCTCAAGTGGTGCACAAGTGCAAGCAATAGAAGTGTAATTTGAGCGAGTAGCTAGACAACGAGTCAAAGATAACAGTTTGGATTTTGCAAAGAGACGAGAAGTCTTAGCGAGAAGTCAATACGTAAGCACAAAGGGGTCGAATGAGATAAGCTGCTTCCAAGTTTGAAATAATGATTCAAGTGCAATAAAAGTCTCTACTTTAGTGAGCAGCTAACCAACAAATAAAAGTTAATAGGCAAAGCAGCGAGTCAATTTGAACGAATGACAAACTAACGAGTGCAACATAATCAGCACATTGAGTAGACAGCAGCAATAAGCAAATGAATAAATGCAGTAAGCAAACTCGATTGTGGCTCAAAATTCAAAACTACTAAAAATTAAAGCATGTGAATACAATCAACAAAACTGAAGCATAGCAACGCGTAACTGAAGCGAGTAAGCGAGTAAAAGTGCATGAGTTAAAATAAGATATAATTGAGCCAACAATTTGTGATTCTCAGTAACGGATCCTTGCACAAGGGGTGCTAGATTTCTATAGCAAAGTGCACTTTGATGAGTAACGAACTAACGAGTTCCAGATAATCAACATAATTGCCAAGATTATTTACTACTGGGTATCAGATTTCACTCAAGGGGTGCACAAATTCGGTGGAAAAATGCATCTTAATGAGCAGCAAACTAACGAGTTCAAGAGAATCAACATGATGTCAGAGAGCGACTTTGATTACTTATATTCAAGGACAGATTTTACCCTATGAATGGTTAAGCTTTAATGAGTAGCAGAGTAACGAGTAAATCGAGACGACTAAGCAAGAAGCAGCGAGTAACTTCATTAAGGCGAAGGAAAATAAGCTTAAATTAAATGAATATTAATAAATAATTAAATTTAGCTAACATTTTTGTTTTGAGCAGCAGCCAACTGCTAAAAGTAACGAGTAAGCTGTCAAAGACTGAAACGAGAACTTGAAGTATCATTGGACGTAAAATAAAATGTTAGCTCTTATACGATTAACCAGACTCTAGAAGCCACAACCAACGAGTTAAAGTTGTAACGAGTCACGAGTCACGAGTAACGAGTAACGAGTGGCAGATGACATATGAAAGTATTCAAACTATCTGAAAGAAATGTTAAGAAAAACTGCCACACATTGTGGGTCAACGCACACTGTAGATCTTGCCGTCATGCGTAACCAACCCCCCCCCCCCCCTCCGCCTCCCTTGGCGATCTCCCTACACCCTTCGCCCTCTATCAAACACTCGTCAAAGGCGAGAGCAAACGTTTGCTCTGTTGGGAGTTGAAGTTGATGTGAAGTTTGAGCTTCTGAGCTGTAACTCGACTGTAAACGACTCGGAAATAGCATAGAAATTGAATGGAATAGAATAGAAATGGGGGCCGCCGGTGGCGTGGGGGCGTGTCAGGGCAAAAATGACATGGCATATTTCAAGGTAAACATGCTGCATTTTGCATGGCAAGCAAAAAAAAAAAACTGAGAATAACGCATAAAATACCAGCAGGAAAAAAAAATATGTACACAAAGCAGGAAATAAAGAGAGAAAAAAAAAACCTTTTCAACGAATTGGTTTGCAGCAGCTGCAGACCCCCCCACCCCCCACACTCACCCTCTCCTTCTACCCCACACTCCTCACTCTTCCACACCTCTGACCAGTGCCCCAGTGGGCATTGCTAGTGGCTAGAGACCCCGCCCAGCCATTGAGTGCAAGTTCTAATTGTGTAATTAATGAATTGCCTCTCGGGCAACCTCATGCACTCGCCGTGTGCCAACTACCCAACCACCCACCCACCACCCACCTATCATCCAGCATCCACGGCTGCCCCACCTGACCCGCATTTGGCGCAGCTTCTCCATTGCCCGGCGAACCACATGGGACGTTAATTGAAATGCTCGTGGGGTTGCAGCGTCCTTGAGATCGCCTTGATTCCAGAAACAAAACAAAAAACGAGGCAGAGTGTTCAAGTTGAGCGTGCTCGACTAGGGGATACCCTAGCGCCAACATTCATTTTTTCTTTCTTTCTTTCCTTCTTTTCATACATGCACAAAATCTCGGTGCTTAGGCTCCGATCATTATAAAATGTTCAGGGCTTGCATATGGCATACAAAGGACTGTGCATACCAAAGCGCAAGGTTCTAGCGATCAATTTCTTCCAATTCTAGGGAGGATGGGAGAAGGTATCTTAAAAGTGAATGTATAATCTGCGAGTTATGCTTAAAAAAAGCAACTCTCTAAAGAGATATTTATCGGTATGAGGCCAAGGCGAAGGGATATCGAGAAATGGATTACCTCAGCCGACAAGACAGACAAAATGCTTTGAAGAGTGTGCCGAATAAACGATACCCTATTCTAATATTCATGGCAAATACATGGATTCATTTTTGCCGATTATCAACTCATTTCTAATTGTTGCAAGTGCAGCAATACCCTATATTCTTTGTGTTAACAGGGCATGCAAAACCACAAAAACACAGCACATAAAAGTCTTACAAAAACCGCTAAACTTGTAGCGCGAGGGCAGTTCCAAGAATTATGCTGATGAATCAAAGATCTTTCAGACTCAAGAGTTCAGACTAGGTTACTTAACTGAGTTGAAGAACATGGCTTGAATCAGGCAAAGATGGCTTAACTACACATTTATAAATGTAAATAAATGTACATACAATATTCCGACTAGATTTAAGTTAGCAACTAGTAAATCTCACAAATTCTAGATTTCTACAGAGCTGAGCTTAAGCTCAATTAGGGTTGGAAATTCTACGCGATATAAAAACGTTATTGAATCCAAACGAAATACACTTAATTAAAAACACGTACTCACTTTGAAGTTTTTTTTAGCAAAAAATAAACTAGTTAAATGTTGTATTCTATTTTTTTTACCTGTTTGACGCGCCTTTCCTCTTAGTAATACCCATTTTTTTTTATATTTAGCTCTAATAGCTGAAATTTATATTCAGTTTGGCAGTTTTTTGTCTGTTATTTTTCACAAAGTTTCACATAGTTGCCAAGTTTCAGGCACACGTACGCGGCACACGTACGCGTAAGCGCTTAAGCACGCGGCAGAGCTTTGCGTTAAAGAGCAGCGCGCGCAGAGCTTTCGCGCACTACGTGCACTAATACACATGCAGCTGCCGCAATACTAATGCAAAAGTCGAGCTGCGGAAATGCTTGAACCAACCGCGCATAACCAGACGTAGCCAGTGCAATGCACTCTCTCTCTCTCTTTCTCTGGCTCGCTGGCGCTCTCTCTCTCTCTCGCTCTCTCGCTCTGTTTACAATCGGCCGCTAGTTAATTTATTTGAAAATCCATTTGTTACCTTTGGCTCGACTCTGTTTACATGTCGCTGTCTGTTTGTCTGCCCGGCGGACAGATATCGACATATATACAATGCCTATATACGATATATGGTTGCCTATATACAAATGGATACACACACGATTCTTGGCATTTGTGCTTTGTATTCTTTTATTTTATTTATTTTTTTTTTTTTTTTTATTTGTTCTGTGCGTATTACATTTACCGTTAATTCAATTTGCCTGCTCCCGTGCCCATTCCCTTGAATTTCTTCTTCGGTTTTCTTCTTGGTGCGGCTAAAGTTTAAAGTTCATTTGAACAAACAAACAAAAAGAACAACAATCTGTTAATTGTTTATGTAAATATGCTGGCGGCACGGTTTTCCAATCAATTCAGTTTCTACAAATCGTACACATATATATATATATATATATATATATATTGGTTGGGAGGCCCAGGAATTTGGCGCAGCCAACAAATTCAAAGCTAATTAAAAGCCAATTAATGTCAAAAATTCTGGCTAAAAACAAGCCAAAAGCGGATGTGTCCAAGTACAAATTGTCTAGCTAATATAGGGCAGATATGTTCGCGAACTAATAGCCCGATCTTGGTGGGATGTATATATATATATATATATATATATATATATATATATATATATATATATGTTCTTTAATTAGTTTAATAATATATTCAACAAGCAGTCTGAGCCCAGCCACATGCTAGCCTCACTAACACTCCAGTTTTCCAGGCATAAACCAGACATCACTCTGCTAAACTTAGATTGTTCAGGTACCCATATATATATATACAACAAAATTGGTATGCAGTTTCTCCTAGACTATACTGCTATAAATTATTGAAATTTTTATATAACTCAGCCGATTCCCCTAAGAATTGAAAAGAAATCCCACATTTGTACCCTGGGCCTAATGATAATGAATAAAAAGGGTTTAATGCATTTGTGCAATTGTGTGTTACAGGCAGAAGGCAGCATTTCCGTGCCTATAAAGTTTAGATATTGTCGATCAGCATCGAAAGCCGAGTTAATCTAGCCATGTCCGTCTGTTTGGATGAACTCGTCAATCTCAGAGCCTATAAGAGCTAGAAACTTTTTGAACGCAGTTCCTCGCAGAGTACTTTCAGCACGGGTTTGTTGTTCGATAATCGATAATTTGGCCCACTTTCAAGGCAATCGATAAGAATCGATATCGATTTTGAGCAAATCTCTTAGGTTCTAAGAACTAAAGCCACCAGACTTGACATGTTGCTTCTAGAATAGTCTATACTTATCAAGTATCTTTCATTTCATTTGGTGCTGCTAGAAGAAGGTTCGGTTACTTGTTTAAGTTAAAGTCTTGCGCTTTGGCATATACACATAATAATATGGCATATTTAGAGTCTGAAATTTTCATAGAGATCGCACTATAAACACCCCAGTTTATAAAGACAGCATATGCTATAGTTTGTGCCTGGTGCAAGAAGAAGAAGAACAGCTCGTGTGCTCGAGTGTGTGTGTGTGTATGTGCAAGAAACTAGCTACACTTAATAATTGTTCAAAGTCCAAAGTTCAAATTTATAGATCTATGATCTTTTCTCTCAGTGTATTGCTAGTCAGTGTATAAAGGAACTGGCAATTGCCAAATGCCCGACTGCAGACTTTCAATAAATATATATATATATATATATATATATATGTATATATATATATTTATATATGCACATATATATATATATATATATATATATATATTTATACTCATGTTTGGCTGGCTGGAGACCCGCTCTATATAACCCCATTCGGCGATCGGAGCTGACTGCAAACTGTTTCGGCACATGGTCAAAATACACACGTCTCTGAAAATCTCAGCGGGGGCGTGGCAGTGGGCGGCATAACAGGCGAAACGGGGGGGAAAACAAGGGGGAAAGCGGGCGCGAACAGTTGCCGTTTCGAGTTTATTTAGTGAATTATCGCAAATATCGAACAAAAGAATTTTCTTTATATTTTTGTTATTGTTGTTCTCGTCGTTGTTGTTGTTGTTGTTGTTGCTGTTGTTGTTGTTGTTGTTGTTGTTTGTGTTTTGTTTAGCTTTAGTAAATACTTGAAAATTTAATGCCGTTTGGCCAATAATTAAGGCAAAAACAATGCGCCGCACCGCGTTGCCAGCGAGCGTTGTTCGACTTTTTGATAAGTTTTCCACAAGTTTTGCTCTCATTATACCCTGTACCTCGCTAAATGATCAAATCGGGTAATACGCTGTCAATTATGTGCCACATCTAGGTCAAAGCTATATTTCGCACAGTTTTAGAGCCACTCTAGTAATGTTCACAGTTTTAGAGGCACAATAGCGGAGTCACAGTTTTGGAGTCAGGATTCAATTGATATGCTATAAAATTCCTGAGCTCCTTTAGCGATCAGTTGCACAACTTTCCCACCTACAACTTCAACTGTAAAGTCCAAGTCTTAGCATTTGCCCGATACTTATATCTATTAGGCTTTTCCAACACTATTTTCAATCGCATAGTGTTAACCTAATTTTAATATATTCTAGACTTTTCCAACACTGTGTTACAGAAAAGTGCCCACCTGACTTTTATCTCGCCTAGGCTTCTGTAACACTGCAACACAACCACTTTGCAGTGGCTCATTAAGATCTTTTCCAGTCTTTTTCAACACTCTTTTACAGAGTATCAGTGACTTATCACTCTCTCAGTTACAGCTCTTGTAGCCTTTTTCAACACTATTTTGCAGGTAATCGAGCAGCTCAATAACAACTCTTACAGGCTTTTCCAACACAGTTTTTCAGAGTATCATCTATCTGTCCCATTTACAACTCGTCTAGGCGTTTCCAACACTGTTTTAGTGAGTATCGCATAGTCGGGCACGCCTGCCTGCCACATGCACACTTGTTTTCATTTTAATATGCTTTTTCTTTTGTTACTCACATATTTTCAAATATTAATCATACGCACAGTTTGCCAAAATTGATTTGATACAGCGTAATGTACATAAATTATTGAAAGATTGAGCGCAGGCTGTGCAAATCAATTGCGGCCAGTAAATGCGAAAGAAAGAAACGTAACGTAACGCAACGCAACGAGCTGAGGAGAAGAGCGAAAAAAAAGTAAAGCAAAGTAAAATAAGCAAAAGAAATGAAATGAAACGAAGCGCAACCCAGCAACAGATGGCGCCAGCGAGCAGCTGTGTCCGGGACGGAAATCTTTAAGGTCTGCAGCCTGGACGAACTGAGCAATGCAAACCGGAAGTGCCCCAAAATAAAGGTTAACACACAAGAAACAAGAAAAGAAAAAAACAAAAACACAGACAAAACTAAAAACAAAACACAAAATTGAGGTGAAACGTAAAATGAAAATACATTAAGCGGAAAATGCAGAGTTTTATGATTCAGTTAACAGAAATAAAAACCCAATTGGCAAGATGAGCAGAGGGACGGGAGGAAGTAAAACTAATAAGAAAATATAATTGAGAAAAAAATAAAGAATTGTGGACTAAGCTAAGCGACTTATTAACTGCAGTTTTTTGGAAATTATTTGAAAAAATTAATAAATAATTAAATCAAATCAAAAACTAACATGACAAGTAAGAGTTTCTAGTCTGGAGCTCCCGACTAGGGGATACCCTGAACCCTCTTCTTTCAACAGCAAATGCATATATATATATTCTATTTTAGAAGCTATATGTCAAGTTTCGTGACTCTAGCTCTCATGATTTACCAAAATTGCCCAAAAAACCGGATATCGATATCGATTTTTATCGATTGCTTGGAGGCAGAGTAACTTATCGGTTATCGGAAATAAACTCGATCTGCGCAGGAACTAGGAGCACCTACATCTACAATTTCAAGTCTCTAGCTCTTATAGGTACTGAGATCCTTGCTTTCATACATACGGACGGACGGACGGACGGACATGGCTAGATCGACTCGGCTATTGATGCTGATCAAGAATATATATACTTTATGGGGTCGGAGATGCTTCCTTCTGCCTGTTACATACATTTGGATTTCGCACAAATACAATATACCCTCATACCCATTTTTAATGGTTCAGGGTATAAAAAAAAGAAAACCCAAAATTCCAACTCAAAAAGGATCTATGGCTCTTCAGATATGTTAGAAAATCTCATAAACAGCTCACGAAAAAAAAGCAGAGAATTTCTTTTTATTCAAAATTTTCTAACTAGCCCAGATCCGCAGGCAACTGCACAAGCAGGTTACTGGTTCGAATCCACGTAACATTCAAAACTCGTCTAAAACTCAACAAAAAAAATGCAACATAAATATTTCTTCCGTCGGATATTACGAGCTCTATTCGAGTGGAAGTTTCTAGAACTGTGAAGCTTAAGAAACACCTAAAAAAAAACCGCCCACTTTAAATATTTTTTAGCTTCAATATCGACTACATAAAACTCTCTCAAAAGTGCAGTCAAGATATTTACTCAAAAACAAACGCAACGATTGAAAACACAAAAAAGCACAAAACGCCGAAAACTGTTTTAGAAATTTCAAGACAAAACACAGCGCAACATCGAGAAGTTTACGAATTCTAGCTCAAGGTCAAAACCGAATGCTCCATTTAAGAAACAAATCAGTTTCCCATTTTGTAGAAACTTGTGTAGGAAACAAAGAAGAACACGCTCATAATTGCACAAATTTACACAATCTACGCTCAGCTTGTCTGAAACACGATAAAATTTTAAATAATAAATACGTTTATGTCATCAATTTTTGATCACTTCGGCATTTGTACACACTGCCACACACACACACACACACACGCACACACGCGCACATTTTACAACACTGACCTTCAACTTTGGGAAACCTTTAAAGCGCAAGAAGAAGACAAGCACACACAACTTCAACTGGTCAAACACTCCGTTATTTTAAAGACCCGAAAGATAAAAAAAAAAAAAAAAACAAAAAAAACTCGCAAATGCTGCAGCTGAAAATGTTGTTAGTGAAAGAATTGAGATAAGGATTTGCATTTACCTTTGGCTTTCTTTACGCGCTTCTTCGCAGCAACTGCCGTTGCTTTCAGTGCACTTTTGTCTCTCTTTCTCTTTCGCACACTTTTTGTCAACAGCCAAAAAAATAAATAAATGGAATACAACAAAACACGTTTGTTGTTGTTTTCAACTTTAAGTATATATTTCTTTTCTTTCTTTCTTCTTATTTTTTCAGAATTTTTCTCATTTACTTTGAGCACCAACAAAAAAAAAAAAAAAAAGACAATAAAAAAAAAGTGTGCAATGAACTTTGCTTTCAGAGTTTTAAATGGCAAAATTTTTGCGCGCGCCTTTTGAAAAATTTGAACACAATTTTGCGAAGCAAGCGATTTTATTAGCAGCGTGTCCTCTCGCTCGCACACACTCAAACTCAATGATAATCAAACTGTCGTATGCACGACTCAAGAAACGAACTCGAAATCGAACTCAAAATCACAATCACAATCGCAATCGCAATCGCAATCGAACGGTGCTTTCTGTTTGTTTGAGTATTGAGCGATTTGATTGGCTGTCTCCAAGAACTACAACAACGCAATGTTATCCGCTCGGAGGCTGAACGCCTACTGGATGTTAAACGCGCGCCGAAAGCTGTCGCAGTGTGCGATGTTGTCCGCCACGCAACGCGTTGGCGTCGCCAGCGACGCCGGCTGTGGCAGCGGCAGCGGCAGCGTTAGCGAACGCCAGCCGAAGTACAAATGCTGAGCATTTCGTGTGCGTCGCTGCGGCTGCGGCTGTCGTTGCCGTTATCGTTACCGTTACTGTTGCCGCTGCTGCTGCTGCTGCTGCCGCCGCTGCTGCTGCGCTTTTTAATTGCATTTCAGCTGGCAAAAGCGCAGCAGCTTTTGGTCTGCTGCTGTCTGCGCTTCATAAAATATTTTGCCTCTGAATAATTTAATGCAAATATAACGCAGTCTACACAACGCACACACACGTATGTAAATACGTATATGGCGCCTAAAAACTCTACACAGCACGCATAGCACGACCTTCTGCTTCTGCTTTGGACGCTCTCCAATGCTTGGAAACGTTCTGACAATCGGCCGACGCGTCGCCACTCGTGCGGCACTTTCCAGTCTCATGTGCTAACAAGTGGGGAGCAACAGTTGAAATGAATGAAACTTTTTTGGCAGCGACGTCTGCTGCGCCGTTCGCTTCATGTGTTGCGCGCCTGTATTACACCTGCTATACGGCAGCAGCGACGCTGCGCTGCCCTAATGTTCTATATGTAAGTGCACGTGTGTGTGTGTGTGTGTGTGTGCCTTCCAGCCGTTATTCGCACTGTTGCTCTAGCATGCGTACGCGTGTGTGCGTGTGCATGTGCGTGAGCATGTTCGTGCATGTCTGCGTGTGCGTGCGTCCGCTAAGCAGCAACTAATTTTTGTTAATCACACCTTTACGATTTGAACTTGACACCGTTCTTGCTGTTGTTGTTTCTCTTGCCTATTTCTGCCTGCATACACTTACCATCAATTTTCGGCTAAGCAAATAGGCAAATGTGGCTGAAACTGTTGTCTAGTGTGCGTGTGTGTGTGTGTGTGTGTGTGTGTGCGTATGTCACTTAATTACAATTCGCTGCAAGTTTAGTGGCAGCAGCAGCAACAACAACAACTGCAGACGACGGCAGCATCTTAACATGCGCGCACTCTCTCACACACACACACGCACATCGCAGCTGGCATCGCTGCGTGTCGGATTTTAATGAGCTGCCAGGCGACAAAAATTAGCGGAAAGCAAATCGCGAACATTTTTAAGCAGGCGCATAAATCGCGTTTAACAACACTATTTTGCATATGAACATGTGCACATTATGACATATTTAATAGATATTTTCTAATGTTCATATTTTGTAAAAAAAAAAAAAAAAAAAAATTCGAAAAAATTAAAAACAAATGCAGCTGCAATTCTCAAAAAAAATCACACTGAACCATTTCGAAGCACTCGCATAAATCGCGTTTTACAGCACTATTGTCGATATGAACGCTATCTTGACTGTTTTCTTCTAACGTTTTTATTTAAAAAAAAAAATGCATGCAGCTGGAAGTACATGCTTTGTCTCATGTTTTTCACTTTGATCACACGCATGAATCTTCTTTAGGAACACTATTTGCCTTGCCTGCCTGAGTTTAACGAGTTTTGAATTTATATATATTTTATTTTGTAAAAAAAAATTAAAAAAAATATTTATATATATTTGCCACTTCAATTTTCCCAAGCTTTGTCACATATTTTTCATGCGCATTTCGTAAAATCACACCGCGACACACTTCTATTAATTACGCTTAACAGCACTATTTGCATATGATCATATGACTATTTTGTACATATTTATTTTTTTTAAAAAAAATGGAAAAAAAATTTTATTTCCACAGGCGTTCCACACGTTTTCACTTTGATTCACTTGCAAAAAAACTCGTTTAACAACACTTTTTTCATATGAGCACAGTCTTGCCAGCCAAAATTTAATCAGGAGTATATTTACTTTGTACAAAAAAAATTTAAAAAAATATAATATCAGCTGCAATTTTCATAAATCACGTTATACAACACTTAAGATAATTGGTAAATAAGTTTTTTTCTCGAGTAAAAGCAAAGCACGAATAGCTGAAATATCCACAAACTTTATCACAAATTTTTCATGTCGTTTTTGAAGCAAAGCGCACAAAAATGAAAAATATTTGATTCCTTTTGATATTTGAATTTCTGGGCATCCTTTGTTTAGTTAAACTTTGTCAGGAGCAAGGAAACAAGCGCAACAAGAGAAGCTGCTGCACTTTATTGTCAGTGCCAAGTTCATAAAAAACAATAAACAAAAAAATGCAGCGTAATAAAACTGACAAAAACTGCACTAAATCAACTAACAAATGTTTTTTCTTCTTTCAGAATCTGCGCTCAAATTGCTTTTGCAATTAAAGGACAACATTTGAAAGCTCAACCGAAAAGTAAACATATTTCTTTAATTAAATTTGTTCAATGAACATATAAAAAAATACTAAAAAATACAAAAGTTTTTAAAAATTAAAAAATACAAAATAGAAATAAAAGTAAATATAATAAGTATCCCGCTGATTGGAAAACCCATAATAACTAAAGATCTAAAATATCAAAAAGTGTTATCAAATAATCAGAAAAATGAAAAACCGTTCAGACTGAGAAAAACCCTGTACATCTGAAAAAAACCATAATGAATATTTGCACCGACTATGAGTAAAAGCTAAATACTCGCCTTTAATCCAAACCTGAAAGTGATATCATTAAAATTATGGTCTAGAAGTTATCGAAGCCGACTTTGCTATTCATTTTTTCAAAGTCGAGCTCGAGAAATGGCATTAAGCAAAAAGAAAAGAAAAGCAAATAGTTAAATAAAAGATTCAATGCGAATTTGACGCATTTGTCGCCTGTGCCTGTGCATGATATGAACTAATCAACAAAGTGTTTGCTCAGCGGTTAGCCGCATGATAAGACAGCAGCAAACCGACAGCCATGCCCCAAACGCCTCCGGTCAGCTGAGAGATGACCCCGCCACCCCCACCCCCACCCCCGCCCTGACCATCCGCAGCATACTCATCAAAGTAGTTGCCATAGATGGCAAAGGTCAACAGCTGCGAGTGCGACTTTTTCAGCACCAGCTGCACCTGGGTCACAAGCTCACCGCGCCACGCCCCCTCAGCATCGGGCCGCACGGACCAGTCGATTTCGGTGGCCTGCAGGGCATACAGCGCACCGCTCAGCGTGCTGGGCATGAGCAGGCGTCGCGGCCGCTGCACGAACTCGCCGGCGACACGCAGCCGTCTAAAGAGCACAGCTGCTCGAGGCTCTGGGCTTGGCTCCGCCGGCTGCTCGGCCAGCAGGCCGCAGCTGAGGATGCTGTCGTTGCGGCAGGCAAAGAGGCCGCACAGCCGGACCACCGTGTACTCCTCCTCCTCGTAACGACGCTGGCCGACAAAGACGCCCAGGCGATAGTTGTACGTGGTCCGGGCCGCTGCCTCCAGCTCCGTTTGCAGCTCAAAGTCGCAGCAGAGATCCGCCTGGCAGAGACGCTGCTGCTGCAGACTGCCATTGAGCAGCGGCACCTGCCAGCTATTGAACTCCTCCAGCTGCGGCTGCTGCAGCATCTCCAGCTGAAGCTGCGCCGGACCCCAGCGCTCCGCGTCCAGCTCCAAGGCACTGCTCTCCAGACGTGGCCAACGTGGCACGCGGGCCAGCAATAGCTGGCGCTCGCCGGTGGCTGTGTCGCCCACCATGCGCCGGACGAGAGCGCCGCGACGACCCGCATAAATGCCGCTGCCGGTGATGCCGCCGTGGGGCAGACTGGCGCCAGCTGCCAACAGATTCACATTGTTCGCCCAGGCCCAGCCCTGCTGGAGCTGGCTGGCTGCAAGTGAGAAGAGAGAAATTGTATATCAGTTGTGATTCACAGTTGATGGGGTTACAACGAACTTACAATCAAGAAATACGGAAGTTAAAAGAAAGATACAACATGCTTTGAACTTAAAAGGAAGATAAAAAGAACGTATCAAGCTATTAAGTTACAAGGAAGATACAACAAATTTATAAGCAAGTCACAAGGAACGAACAAAGCAGATAGAATAAATCTTAAAAGAAGCTACGAGGGAGTTAGAAAGTTACAAACAAGTTACAATCACGTCACAAAAAACATACGGGATACTTATAAGGAACTCACAAAGATGTAAGGCACTTATACGCAAGTTACAATTACGTTACAGGGAAGGTAAAAAAAACCTTTAAAGAACTTAACAGGCACTCACAAGCAATGAAACTGAAAGGGAACTTAAAAAGAAGAAACCTATAAGAAACTTATAAGATACAAGAGACATGCAATCAGGTTGCAAGAAATTTAAATAATCACAAAGAGGATCAAATTAATAATAATGCATTTGCATAACAAAATACACTTAGTAGTTTTTACTCAACTTATATAACAGCAATGAATTCTTCTCTTTACGTTATATACTGCAAAAATACTGTAAAAACAATGCGTTGTTAGTAGATACAAGATTCTAGTATGTTAGATATAAACTGTTTGTTAAACAAAAATACTATAAATTACTGCAAATTCATATATTGACAAACATTCTTTATAGAAATGTAAGCAAAAGTATAGCACCAAAAGTACAGTATTTTTTAAGTATTTTGTATTTAAACAAATACGGAAGTTTTAATGAAATTTTCTTTTGCCTTCTAACTGGTACACAAACAATCAGTTAGAAAAAATGTGTATTTTAGTATTCTAAAAATACTGCAACTTTTGGTATATTTAGTGTTTTTGTTCAAGTAGTAAATGAGAGAAGAGTTCTCTAAATAATCAATACGAAATGTAGAATGTGAAATGTAAAATCGTCAACAAATAGTTTTAGGAATTTTCTGAGTGAATAGTTACAAATTAATGTTAATATATATGAATATTAGAAATATATACTATATTAGCAACATCTATTTTAATTTAATGTTTGATGTTTGACATGCAATATTTAATAAGCTATAAGTAGATTTCTTTAATAGATCCACTATTTAGCAACTGATATATTTGTAAATAGTTCGCAAGCGAATCGCAAAAAATACTGCTCTTTTAAGTATTATTGTTTATAAGGGGTATACTAAACTTTATATTATTCACTTGAGATCACAAAAGTTTAGTGTGAAAAGATATAAACAGTTTATAGTGGAATAATCCTAAGCGAGTTAGTTTCTCTGTTATCAAAGCCCATGTTTATAAAGTGCACACGTCTAGACGCAATTCAGTGTAATCGATACCCTGTACCTATAGGAATGTGTCCAATAGGGTAGCATGTGTACAATAGTAAATAGCTTAAAACAAGCAACATGTTCTTCATTTCAGATAATATTTTCTAACTTGTTATGTTTTAAGCTACATCATTTATAAATATGAAAAAATTTGGCTTAAAATCTCTTTTTTTTTTGGAAATTTAGAAAATATTTCTAGAAGTCTTTGAAGTTAAAAACAAATTTTATGATATATTATTAGTTGGATAATTGTATAAATGTAATATAAAATAGAAATTAAGAGAATGCAATATGATAGAGTATTATTTAAGAGACTTTATATCTAACTACAGGGTATTTCTTAGCTGACTACTAAGCTACTACGACTACTACTGCTACTACTACTACTACTAAGTACTCACCCGTTAGAAAGGGTAGCTCCGACTTGAACATATTGCTGACAATCAAATGCTGTAAATCATAGCGCTCGACTAGCTCCTGGGCGGGCGTATAGAAGAGCATATCGAAGCATATGAAATGGCCAAAGGTCACATTGAAGTCCGTATTGAAGATGGCATATTCGGGCGCCCGGGTGCGATTCAGCTGCGGCTCCAGATATAAATTCCATTTGCGATAACGCGACACCACCGCCCCACCGCGATCCAGCACCACATTCGTGTTGTACAGCCGATAGCCGCGGGCGGGGCAATCGTTGTCCGGCGCACAGTTCTCCCGCTCCTTGACATTGACCACCAGATAGCTGTGGGCGACAAGAGCGGCACAGGCCAGTTGCCGCAGGAAATCGTGCACCTCATATCCGGTCGTTATGTGGCACAGGGTGCGACGCGAGGGCGCCGGCACCGCCGTCAACTGCAGCTGGCTGTTCAGTGTGCCCTCGGGAAAGACGAGTATATCGGCTGTGCCATTGGCCGCCTCAATTAGCTCCAGATAGGCGGACAGATTCTCCTGCAGCAGCTGCTCCGAGCTGCCGCCGGTCAGTGCCGGGCGAAATTCCGCCACGCCCGCCGTGTAATACTCGTCGCTGGCTGCCCCACAGCTGGCCAGCGCGAGGCACAGCAAATGGAGGAGCGACCACAACTTGCCACACATGATGCTTCCGTCAGACTGCGCGATCAGGTCTTTACTCTCCCTTCCTGCCACACAACACTCTCCCACTGTCTTCCTCTCTGCCACTCTCACCCTCTCTCTCTCTGTCCCTGTCAATATTTCTATCTAATCTCTCATATCT
Organism: Drosophila virilis; assembly: GCF_030788295.1. NCBI lineage: Eukaryota > Metazoa > Arthropoda > Insecta > Diptera > Drosophilidae > Drosophila > Drosophila virilis. Next base: position 6,075,975 of record NC_091543.1, read on the forward strand.
CTCAGCCGCCGTTATTTCTTATCATCTCTTGACTTCGCTTTACAAAGCAACTCTGCCTCATCTGGAGAATGCATACTTTTAGGCATATTTTTTATATATTCAATGTAGAACTATTAAAATTCGAAAATACATTTTCACAATCGTTGGACGATTCAAAATTATATCTTCTAACTCTTGCGGTATGAACTCTGTATTAAACACCAATCAATCAGTCCATCATACACACAGTAAGTCAGCCAGCCAGACAGTAAATCAATCAATCAATCAGACACTCAGTTAGTCAATCATTTAGTAAGTTAGTCAGTCAGTTAGCTGCCAGGTCACTCAATAATTCAGTTAATTACTTAGCTATTCAGACAGTCATTTATTTGCGCAGGCAGTTACACAATCAATCATTCAATCAGTAGGTCAGTCAATCAAACAGTCAGTTGACTGGACTAGCTAGTTAACTATTTCGGAATAATTAACTAATTGAACATCTGTGGATCGCTCAGTCATTCAATCAGTCAGCTATTCAATCAGTCAATCATTCAATGAGTTGGTCAGTCAATCAATCACTCAATTAGTCGATCAATCATTTATTCATTTAGTCAGTGACTCAATCAATTATTTATTCAATTTATAACTCAATTGATCTTTTATACCATCATTCAATCAGTCAATCATTATCTCAGTCTGTCTGTCAATCATCTAGGCAGTTACTTAGTTTTTCAATTCGTCAATCCGTCAATCATCTATTTACTTAGTCAATCACTCAGACAATCAGTTAATCAGAACGAAAAGTTTTCTGTAAAAAGATTTGTTGATATTAACCCTCATAAAATTCAAATTGTTTCCGTGAGTCGGGTCGCAATTTATTGAAATCGATTCGAAGACAGAGAAATTTCACAAAAAAGTTGTCAAAAATGTTTTTCACACTAAACGTTCCAAATTTGCATAAAACTTAGCTTTCTTGAAGCCAGTTGATAAGCCAATAATTATAGACACAAATATATATATATGTATATTGAGTATATGTTAATTGGATCAATCATAGTTGAACCTTATATTTTGGATAATATGATATTTTGAGTAATATATTTTTAAACAACAAGCACATCAATAAGGACCTATTGAAGATCCATACTCTTCTCCGCCTGGATTGAGTATTTTTTTTTTTTGTTTTTTTTAATATTTTTTTTTGTTTGTTTGGATATTTTTAATTTTCTAAGTAAGACTCTGGGCAATTTTAGCCACGGTCCAATCAATACACCAAGATAATATATATTTTTCAAAGTTTCAATATAGTTTTTTCCATGGCATTAACATCTTCCCTTCAACGATATACCATGGTTCAATAAAAATTTTGAATGGACTGCTTAACTGCTTAGGTTGCAAACCAAACCCAAGGCCAGGAGCACGTACCACTTAAATCCAATCGAGCGCAAAGCGGCGGCACCACCACCAGTGGCCAAATAGCCACATTCGCGATCCTCTTCCGGGGTGCCCTTGCCAAAGGTGCAATTATCATCATAGTAATTCCCATAGATGGCAAAGGTCAGCAGATTGGAAAGCTGCACGGAGTCAGTTAGGCCGAAGCGCACACTAATCTGATTGCTGAAAGAACGTAGGATCCCAAATAAAGCAATTCAGATATGGGCTTGCAAACGTAGATTAAGAGAAGGTATCTAAACGTAGGATTTCAAATGTAGGATCTCTTACATTGAATTCATGACTGGGACTTAGGATTGCGAGAGTTTTCTATGTAAGATTCTGGATTTGGATATCAATTGTAGGAATTCGGATTCATAATATAGTAGCTCAGACGTTTGACTCAAAAAGTGGAGCGTCTCCAATGTATGATTCGAGAGAAAGGAACATTACAATTATAGAAATTTTAATGTCAGGTTCCAAATAGCAGAAAATTAAGGATTCCATTTGTAGGATTCCTGATAGCCCAGACGGATGACTTAAAAATTGAGGGTTTCGACGTAGGATTCCAAGGAAAGGCATTCAGACTTGGGATTTAAAGCGTAGGAGTAATAAGTATGATTGCAATTATAAGAAAATGTTGGTATTCAGACGTTGGATTTGAAATGTTGACATTCCAAGCAGGTTCCATATGTAGGATTGTAAAAGTAGGATGTCAATTGAAGGAATTCAACCTGACAATTTCATTCAAAGAAAGTATACATTTTAGACATGCGAGCTGAGTTTAAAATGTAGAATATGTATAAGGATTTCATGGATAGGATTTATAGAGTAGAAGTTCAAATGTAACACTTGCTTTCCATACTCACCTTACGGCCCTCTCTACCATTGACCACTTGAACTGCGGCGGCTCCAGGGGCAAAAAGTTGTCGAGGACACTGTTCGGCATCAAAAGGAACTCGCGCGACCTCGGATACATGGCTTCGATGATAATGCGCTTAAAGTTGACACGTGATTGCATAGTGTCCAGCACCTGGCCGCAGTCCTCAATGTCGGGACCACTGCAGGCAAAAATGGCGCAGTTGCGCACATAGTTGGCATCCACCTGCTGCTCATTGCGCCAACCATCGTAGACGCCCAGCCGAAAGCCGTAAAAATTGTTGTCGGCTGTGCCCTCTGGCAATTGACGCCACTGTAGCTCGAAATTGCAGCACAACATGCCATGGCAGACCTTTTGCTTTAGATTGCCGTCAGTCTGTTGATACAGCTGCTCCAACCAGACGCTCTCGTATTGCTCCAGATAGTCGCGTTTCATCAGAATTCCTGAATTGCGTCCTTGACGCATCTTCCGCTCCAATCGCGCCTTCAAGGAACGTTGCGGACGCTGCGCCTTTATATTCTTAGCCATCTGATATTTGGGCACCTTGGCCACATAGATGCGACGCTCGCCCTCGCCCCACTTCATCACGCCGGTGATGGTGCCGGCGCGTCCATTATAGATGCCAGTTCCAGTGCTGCCGAATTCCGGATGACTAGCGCCCGCTGCCAATAGGTTCACATCGTTGCTATAGGCCCAGCCCAGCTGCACTTGGGCGGCTGTGTGATTTAGAGAAGGAGAATGAGCATGAGTTAGGATAGAAAAATCGATAGAAATAGAGATACCGATCGATATTCAGAAATAATAATTAAGATAAAAATACAATTAACGATAGACATTGAGATAGAGATGAAGACAGAGTTAGAAAAAGAAATAGCAATTTGGATAGAAATAGAGATAGAGATAGAAATATAGAAATAGAGATAGGAATAGAAATAAATTGAGATAGAGATGGAGACAGAGTTAGAAAAAGAAATAACAATTTGGATAGAAATAGAGATAGAGATAGAAATAGAGATGGAGATAGTAATACAAATAGAAATTGAAATAGAGGTAGGAATAGAAATATAAATAGAAATGGAGATGGTAATAGAGATAGAAATTGCGATAGAATAAGAGATAGAGATTTAGATAGAAAGAGATAGATTGCGACAAAGAATGACTGAGTGAGCGAAGAGTGAGAAAGAAAAAGACTAAGAGCATGCTGTTAGATCATGTAAAATGTAAAGTTGAACCCGTTTCGAACTAGTTTTAAACCAGTTTCTCTCTGCTCTGAACCGGAAAAGAAAGCGATCAAAGTTAATGGTTCAATTTGTTAACCCTAGTAACAAGTACTCCTGACTGCAAGATTGAATTATTTGGAGCTAAACTATTTGAAAAACCAAATGTCAGTTCCCTTTGAACCGGTTCAGCATAAACGATCTGGTTCATATCCCAACCAACTGGAAGTCACGTTCAAAGCTCTTTCAAACCGATTCACGCGCCAAAAGTCTGAATACGTTCAATTAACCCTAAAGCAAATTGGGTTCAAGCGGTGGACTTACCTGTTAGAAAAGGCAGCTGCGAGAACCACATGGTTGGATAAATAAAGTCGCGAACACCTTGTTCCAGTAGCATCTCATGAGCGGGATCATAGAATAAGATGTCAAAGCAAATGAAATGGCCAAAGGTTACACCGAAGTCCGTTTTGAAACTCATCGGCTCCGGCACAAAGGTGCTGTTCCTTGGCTCGCCATACAAATGGATCTTGCGGTATCTGGAGATAATGGTGCCTTTGCGATTGAAGACAACGTTCGTATTGAAGACATTGTATCCAGTTGGGGCGCACGGACGGGTATCCTCCGGAGTAGCGGAACACAATTGCCGCTCACAGATATTGATGACAATATACTTGCTGGCCTTGCGGGCGGCGCACGAGATGCTGACCAGAAACGGAGCATAGTAACGGGCAATGGGATCGTCCACACATGGCGACAGCGACTGCTCGGGCTTCGGCAAAAACGTAAGCGTCTCCATGTCATTCAATGTTAGTTCCGGAAAGACAATTATATCCGCAGTTCTGGCATCGGGAGATTCGATCAGCTCCAAATAGCCGGCCAAGTTATCCGCCAAATTCTCATTGGAATCCTGACCAATGGCCTGACGGAACTCCACAACGCCGGCCGTATAGAAACCCCCATCGGTCGGTTCCGAAAGGTTCTTCTGTGAATGAGAACGCGATTAGCGAAATTGTATCTCGGCCAAAGACTTGCCGCCACAAGCCCACCTGCTGACTCATCCCAATGCCGGCCAACAGCAGCAGCAGCAGCAGAAGCAGCGGCAGCAGCAGCGGCGGCAGCGGCAGCGGCAGCGGCAGCAACTGCAGCGCGGGCAACTGCTGCCGCCGCGTACTGTTAACACCTGCAACATTGTTGGCCATATTTTCGATTAGCTGTACCTGTCTCTGTTGCTGCCTCGCACCGCGCCAATTTTCAACTGCGGCACGGGCAGCGCTTCAGCGCAGCTTTTATAATGCCGGCAGTAGCAATACCCAAAACCCAAAATCATTAATCTAATCAGCGCCTATTTTAATACCCTGCACCCATTGACCATGGCAGACATAGAGCATTATATTGGTTAACAGACAGAGGCGGATATACATATATCTTTATGCTCGATCGGGCAGTATGACGATATCTCTTGCCATAAAATCGATAAATATCGATTTTGAGAATTGATTTCTTAAGCATAACTCGAAGTTTGTAGGCGCTAAATACACCATACTTGGAATACAGATTTTCATATATGTTATATACGGATAATACAGAAACAAAATAACTCACTTTTTTGATACCTTCACGCATTCTTGCTAAAATTGCAAAAAACAAAACTATTAAAGATAGAGCCTTGCACCTTGATATGTCCACACTTTTGTATGTCATATTTAAAACCTGAAAGTCTCGTTAAGATCGCACTGTTAACATAGCATTTGCTATAGGGCAGAAGGAAGAAGAAGCGCCGCCTGCAATATGTGGCCCAGTTTTTCTTAGGGTATCTACTAGTCGGTCAGAAAGCACTCGTTAATGTTTTCATTTTGCGCGCGCGACGACAATGCTTACGGGGTTTTTCAAGCTGACCGCTGACCCCCGCACAGTGGTTCACAAACATATGCAAAAAAAAAAAAAAACAGGGCTTGAACCCGTTTAGCAGAAAGGTTCTAAGGCACGAACGGCTCAGGAACCAATCAAGCAAACCTTAAGCGAAGCTTTCTTGACGATTCGAATGTTTCCGTTGTAAATTTAAGAGTTAGTGTGAGAGTTAAAGTTAAACATTATGACCAAGAATATATAGATGGACATAATGCCAGATTAATCTGACAATCCCAAAATATTGATAATTATTGTTCCGCACATTGCGACCAATGAAAGATGCCCAAGCCATTTCGCATGTGATATACAATATTATACCACTGTGCAGTGTCTTCAATTAGCCAGATTATTCGCAATTACTAGACACTTTATGAAAAATCAGTCGATGATATTTATATTGGGGGGACTTTGAGTTATATATCCGAGTTTCATGCCTATGCCGAATGCCTGAATTGATAACTCAGCGTATTTGCGGCTTGTACATTGGACAACAGACCGAAACAATATATTTTAGAAACGATTTCAATTGTTGTGCACACGTTTTTGTTTTTTGATAGCAAAACGGCCACCGACAATCATCCGATATAATGTGCGATTTACGATCATTACGGTCACAAATACTTTCCCTTATCAAGGCCTGAATGGGTGTCTGTTGGCGTTTCTTATCAGTCATGCACTCGCTGCCGTCTTTATCTTAATCATATAACGCTTAAACGGCTTTTATCAATGATTATTACTTTAATTTCTGTTTTAATCGGCTTTTATATCGCGACATTCATTTTATCAGTTTTTATGTACAATCATCATCAGATTTGAAAATTGGGCTTAGTTCCTTATCATCTTTTAAGTTGTTAGCCTCTATACAGGTGTTATCCATTTAACCCTATTTTAATGCCTGATTTATTTTTGCTTCCAGTTGACAATTTTGTTTCCTGCACTTGTTTAACAATATATTTATCTGCTCTTATCCCTAAGGTCTTTCTTGTTCGCAACAGCATAAATGTAAGTTTTACTGTAATTCAAAACACATTATCCGTGCTTATTCCCTCCAATCCGTGCTTATCCGCACTTATCCATATTTATCGAATGTTATCTGAGTTTTCTATTGTCACTTTAACAAGCTTTGCCAGCTTTTTAGCTATTTAAATAATCATCAACATATTATTCACGCTTATACATGCTTATATCCTGTTTTATCCAGTTTTATCCGTTGTAAATCAAATTAATTCCAGAACTTTTTTATTTTCTTAATAATCATAAACACATTTTTCGTGTATACACGCCAGTTTGGAAATTTATCCATTTTTTATCCAGTTGTAATCGTAGCCAATTAAACCAATTCCAAACCATTTCCGGCGTTTTTATCACCATAAAAAGTGTTTTTGCGTTTATACATGGTTGTATCCATTTTTTATCCAGTTTTATCTGTTGCTTATCAACCAATTTTTAATCCCTTTTAAGCGGTGTTCATATTCATAAAGACATTACTCGCAATTGTACATGCTTATATTCTTGTTTATCCGGTTTAATACGTTGTAAATCAAAATAATTTCAGATCCTTTTTATTGTTTTTTTTTTTTTAAATAAAGATGTGAGTATTGAATTTTATGCACTTTTATCCAGTTTCATCTGCTGGCAATGTAACGAATGCAAGACTTTATAGCGATTCACATCTGCTACCCATTTGTCTTTCCCTTATTTGCTTATTTATTCACAATTCTAAGCAACTTTCTCGTCAAGTTGCGCCGCAAAACTGACCAAATTTTGACGCTGCATCCTGTTTTTACATTGGAATTGTCAGCGCAAACGTGGGTTTGGCTTCTATCGTCATCGTATTGTGCGCAAGTACGCATTATTCACGCTCATTCGATTTGAGCTGCTTTAATTTGCATAGCTTTAAACCATTCATCTTTGTTTTGCATTCAGTAAAAAGCCTGCCAATTGTTACCAAGCAATTCTTTTTCTTTTGGCTTAAAAATTCTTAAACTATAAACTTAAAGTGACGAATATTTAATCCATTATTTGCATAATATGAATGTTTGTTATGGTACGCAGCAAATAATTTGAGCGTATTATCACAAGCATTAAGATATGACATTAACTCGTACACGTGACTCTACCTTATCCATTTATCCAGCTCTGCTTACAAAAAGTGGCTCCGTCTGTAAGGCTCAACTCTTAAGAATTAAGAAAAATATAAGTTTTCCTCAAGTTACACATGCATTTTATGGGTTATCCGGAACACATCCGGCTTTATCCGATAATTATCCGGAATTATCCGATAGTATCCGTTTTATCCGAACTTCCCATTTTCCATTTTCAACGCTCTTCACGCTTTATAAAACCTACTTTAACCATTAAAACCTTTATCTAAGCATTTTATGCATACATTTTGTGGAAAATCTTTGATTTTAGCCCAACCCCAGCAAGAGTTTTGCGGCGCACGATTATCGTGCATTTAAATACCGATGCACATTGGCAGCCCCCATATGGAACACCAACTGCTAACTCCAACGTTTTTCTTTTGTTGTTTTAAGCTTAAGACGAGCTAAAATGAAAGCACTTTTTCTGCTTATATATAAAATTAAAAAAATAAAGTTTTAAGCATTTCTTGGCCATATATTTTAAATACGAAAATTTACCCAAGGGAGACGAGCCGTGTGCACATAGACACACACGTGCACACACGGGGTGGCTGCTCACTTTATGCGAAGGCTGCCATAAAGAAGAAACGAACGGTAAAACACGTTAAAAGGTAAGACGTGAAGGCAAAAACAACAACAACAACAACAACAACAAAAAGGCAAACGAAGGCAGCTTCATTTAGGCTTTGGCCCCAGCCTAAGTCCCTGCTCCACATATGCATAACCAAATGTGCGAGTATGTGCGCGTGTGTGTGCGTGTGTGTGTGTGTGTTGTGTGCTATGTGTGTGGTTGGCAGCCAGGTCAGCTGAGTGTGCGAATGTGCGAGTGTGCGAGTGTGCGAGTGTGCGAGTGTGCGTGTGTGTTTGTGTGGGTGTGTTGCTTGTTGCTACTTATGTTTAAGCTTTGTATTTAAGCTTTTTGCACGATTTCCTCTAACAAATGGATTTTCACTTGTTGCCCCCAACTATACAGATGCACGTGTTTATATGTATATATATATATATTTATATATTTATATATGTGTGTGTGTGTGTAATATAAGCTGTGTGTCCTTGTTGTCATGCTCGTTTCTCTAGATGCCCTTCACGGATCCCTTTGGTCGTCGCTTGCTGCCACACGTTTTGCTGCTAACAAATAATTTAATTTCTTTTGGGGCATCTTTGCTGAGCACCCGTTTGTGTGTGTGTGTGTGTGTGTGTGTGTGTGTGTGTCTAAGAACTTGGCCAACAAGTTTAAGAGCCAAGTCGCATTTGTGGCTTTGACTGTGCACTCGCAACAAAATACGTATTCGACTTTCCACTTCATAATTTATATTAATTATTTATTTTGTTTTTAATTCTTATTCATTATATAGTATTTATTAATCACTGATTATTATTTATTATTAATTGTTTATTATTTATTATTTATCTCTTTTTATTAATAGAAAAATAAAAGCCTAAAAGACTATGCAGCAAACAAAAATGTCTTATTTTCACTTTCGCTTTGCACTGCTTAAAACAATGCAAGGTAGAATATTATGTGCAGAGGAGACAAAAAGTTATTGAGAAAGAGAAGGAAAACTTGCTATAGATTAGAGCGAAAAGGAAGATACACAATAATCAGTCAAAGTTATATTATGCATTTTGACCAAGAAGTAAAGCCTCGGTGTGGAATGTCTAAATAGGATATTTGAGCGTCGCACATTTACATAAATTTTGACCAACATTAATATTGCCAGATTTAGATGTCAACTTGATCCTGATGTTGCTGCTCAAATGGAAAGGCAGAGTTGGGTATATAAAATCAAAAATGGGCAACTGCATATTTTAAAGGCAAAGAATCTTAAAAAGAGAATAGAAAATGAAGTACCTAAAATACAGTTGCTTTACCCGAGGGCTAAAAAAAAACCAAAAAAAAAGTCGAATCAGCTGTCTTAAAAACTAAGTTTTTGGCGACTTTAATCAATGTTTGGGCTGTTGTGCTTTATGAAAATAATATATATGGGAAATTGCATTTGCTTTTACTAAAAAAATTGAAAGCTTTACAAGTTTCGCTCTAAATAAAAAATTGATTTAAAGCCAGCATCTATCCAATACGGAGACTCTGCTCTGGCTCAATATACCCTAAAGTTTTTATAGTTAAGCAAATCAATTTAGAAGAGAGTGATTTGATTTTGTGCTTTGCTTTATGAAGGCAAATGGATTTGAATTCCAGGCTTGAATCGGTTTAGTTCAAATGCAGCTTGCAGCTTCGACCTGCATCAAATTGAATATGATCTGAACTTGATGCAGGCCTTAAACTGTTTTGTCTGCGAGCACAAAGCAGCTCAACAGACAGTTGACACGCACAGACACAATACACACACAGACACAACGCACACCTGCATCCAAACAAAACCCACTGAAACACCTAAAGTGCAGGTATTTTGCATAGTATCCAAGTGAAGGCGACATAATACACAACCCATCATCTTCATCGTCATCGTCATGATATCGAATTGCAGCGCATATGACGGCAGAATGTCAACTCTGGCCGCAGGCGCTGCCAGATTTTTGTCAGCTTGATTAATTGCAACCTGTGGCGGGTCCAAAGTCGGGTATCTGTGCCCTTTCAGTACCGACAACCGCCTTCCGCTCCCCTTGGAAGGGCATGCAGGCAAAGCAAAAATGTTATTAATGATGGCAACTCTGGCGGCAGTTCTCAGCCGTTCAGTTAGGCTGCATTTGACATAACTCATACGACGCGTTGTCCGTGCAGTAAACCAGGCGCAGACACAGCGCCCATCACACACGCACACACACACACACACACACCCACACTCTCAACTGAGATTTATGTATGTAAAAAGGGAAGGGGTAGAGACGGCGGAGGGTTGTGCTGCATTGACTGATTAATTAGCAGCTCTTAATGCCAACAGCGAACGAATTGCCGAATTATGAAGCTCCACCGATTAGCATCACACACACACACACGGAATGGGGGTGCACGTGTGTGTGTGTGTGTATGTCTTTGAGCCACTTGCCATATTTTTACTGTGTGCGTGCTCAGATCCCGGCAAATAAACGTCTCACGGGCTAGAAATAAATTGGGATTTTTTCCATGCTTTTGACACCTTTTTCTACTCTTGTTCTTCGTCTGGAACACGCACAATTCTTGTGATATTCAGCATTTGGCTTATGATTTTGAATATTTCTCACTTTCCTTCTTCATTAACTACACAAATTTAGAATATGATAGTAATTTTCTCTTAATCTTGCTCTAGTTCTTTCTCTTGCTCTCCTCTCTTTCGTTCTTGCTCTTCTTGTTCTTGCTCTACTTATCTAGATATGAAAATGAATGTGAAAACTATTTAGGTTTTAAAAATATGTACTTTCACTTTTACGTCTGCAGCCAAGTCTTCGTTGCTTTTCTTTTTTACCTGAAAGAGATTATCAATCTTCTACGCTCTCTCTCTCTCTTTCTCTATCTCTTCCCTTCTCTCTCTCTCTCTCTCTCTCTCGTTTTACATATCTCTATTTTCTTCTCTCTCTCTTTCTTACTTTCCATCTATCTTCTCCTTCTCCTCTCTGTCTCCCTACATCCCTCTTCTTGCTTTCTGATTTTGATCTATCTGATCTGTCTTTCTTTCTGCCTCATTTGACGCTGTTTAATTCAAATTTGTGCAAATCAATTGGTTCCAATTGGTTTTTTACGGACTTTTATTTAAAGTTGATTATCTATTTAGTTTGGCATTTTTGACAAAACCACACACACACACACCTCACTATATGTGGGGAAAACCAATAAAGCGCTCGTAGCTGAGTTCTTAGCTCGACAGTTGGTTGTGTTCGGGGAGGGCCGGCTGATTTATGGGCATATGCCTCAAAGCACCAACCTGACCTGACCCGGCGCGACCCGGCTCGACTCGACTCGTCTCGACCTGACCCGACCTGCACCTGCAGCTAAAGCTGCGAAAATTGTGTGAACTGGACCAGGACCTCAAACTGAAGCTGAACCTAAATAAATGCCGCTGCAGACTCGTTGCTTAATAAGTTTTAGCTAAGCTGGTTAGGGGGCTAGAAACTACTCGTAAAGCCAAACGATTCGCGTTCGCCTTTTGCTCTTTTGAGATTTATTGACATATAAATTTAATGCCTAGCCCCGGCCAAGGGCCAGGCTGGACGCCGGATGAGCAAAGTTTAGCAGCAGTTGATTGAATGCGCTTTACTGCTTGGATTTCCGTTCGTAAATTGAAAAAAAAATATATAGATATATATGTATATATATATATAGTTAGTTAGATATATGTGTACATGAAGCTGAAGGCACGCATTGGCATCAAGTCGGTAAATGGCACAGATTTTGTATTTAGTTTAGGCAGAAGCTATTTTAATTTCCAATTTCCCAGCATGCATGCCGGGCATTATTGAAGGCAAGGACGCCAACAACAGGCACTGCAGCACATTCAGACAATTTACCATGCCAATCACACAAACAAGCAACAAAAAGTTCTTCCATCGGGAGTGCACCACCCAGACATACCCTCTGCCCACAATTCTAGCTGCATTTATGCGTTAATCGGCGTTTCTTCATTCCCTCGCCCCACACAATTAACGGGATTTGCATTCTTGTTCGGTGCTTAGAGTCCGATTTTTGTGACATTTACACTGCATTAGGTTGACATACAAATATGTGTACATACCAAAGCGCAGGACTCTATATTTAAATACTCTACTTGTTCCAATTTTGGGTAGCATGCGTAAAGGTATCTGAAATGTGAAATATTTGTTATCTGTATATAACTTAGTCGTATATACATACCAAATTTGCGCTTACTTAGCTCGTAGAGATTTCCAGTCATGCTTAAAAAAACATAGCTCAAAATGAATTTTTATCGTTATTGCCGCGTATTATCTATGTCAATCATTTTACACTGGGCTAGTGGGGATTACTTTTTCAGTTTCTCGACGAAATTCCACTCTTAGCAAATATATATATATATATATATTAAATTTTGGATTCTCGCGGAACATGCTAGTGCGCCACAATTGCAATTCTCCTTCGTTTTTACAGCTTTTCTTGCATCAATTTCGCATAATTTTTCCTATTTAACAAGAATTTTAGCAGAACTAAGCTGGGCAACACATTTATTAGCTTAAGCTATTCAAGACTCTCAGTTTCATGAGGCTGAAGGTAAGTTGTTTTTGCAGCTGCCCGTCAGAGAACTTTAAGAAGTGCTCTCCATTTAGAGAATAAGCTGTTGCTCGTTGAAGTGCAACAGGTTTGTTGCGTGCTTTAACTTTGATTTGAATTTGTATAAAATTTTGGCATTAACAAAACGGGGAATTAACTATGACATTTGAGGATAAATAAGAATTTGTATGCCATTTTCTACTCAGTTGAAAAATATTCTCAAGTGTTGCTTTGCTGCAAAGGGACAAACTGAGATATTTGCGAAAAATAAAACAATTTTGTGGTCAATTGAATATTATTCTCAGAGGCGATTAACTTGAATAACTGTGTAGCACGAACAAACTTTTGAACAGTTTTTGCACCATTTTCTGATTAGTTGAACAATATTCACAAGAGTTTGCTTTGATATATGCGGAATTATAATTGTTTCCTAATAATTCTTATAGCACTTCCTTCGAAGTTGAATAATATGCTCAGAATTGACTAGCTCCAAAGGGATAAACTTTGATATTTGAGTAACACTTGTGAGTGATTGAATAATATTCACTGAGCTAGTTAGCTCGAAAGCGATTAACTTTGATATTTGAGAAAACTTTGAATAACTTTCGAATTTTCTGAACATTTTCTGAACACACGAGTTGCTTTTGATATTCACAAATTAATCAACATATTCACATAATTTTTAATACATTTTTGTGTTTAATTTAACACAATTTGACGGTTTGTTCATAACTTTGTAGGTTTTGAGAGCGAGAAAAAGCTCCGAAATTGCTTACAATTTGCACAAAACTCTTGCTTACAAGCTGTCCGCAGCTGCACAGCATTACGACTCTTAGCACACTTGTTGTAAGTACAGGGTATGCGGATAAAAAACAGACTGAAACGGGCAAAAAGACGGAAAAAACGATTGCAATTTCCTGTGGCGCAGGTTTCGCTTTCCTTCACATTTATATATATATATATAGATATATTTGTATAGAAATCGCAGAATCTCGTTTCGTTGTGCTCCATTCTGTGTATTTGATTGTTGTTGTTGTTGTGGCCCACACCCTTTGATTAGCATCAAATTATGGGTCATTCATACGTTGGCACACATTCAATTTGGCATCGGCGGCAGCAACACAATAGCCAGAATCCAGGAGTCGACTTACCATTGCCATCATCCGCATCATGGTTGCAACCATCATCAGCATGGCGACGAGTATCATCCGGCTTGCACTTTTTCAATGTCAGCGTAATGATTACTTTTGCACTTGCAATATTTTTGTAGCTTGCGCTGGATGCCGTTTCGTGGATCTCACCTTGACGTCTGTCGCCTGAATAGATCGGGATTCTAAAATCTTTTTTAACATTAGTTTTGATCTTTTTTCTGCAGTCGGCAGAGACCGCTGCACGCAGCCCACACACAACGCACAAACGCAGACATTCGCACACATTCGCACCCATTCGCACACACTCGCACTCAATCCAAGCCGAATCGCATTGTAGCGCAGCACATCGAATGCCATTCATTGGATTATACTGGTGGCAAGCACGAAAGGCTGTTGTTGCTGTTGCCATTGAGTTGGCGCATCACAATGTCAAGCTCACCTATGAAATTTGCCGGCTACCAGGGCAGGAGCGCAGTTCGTTGTGCTCGTTAATGCGGCAGCGCTAAATGAGTTATTAGCCGCAAATCGCCTTTATTTCGCGCTCGTTAATCGAACCATAACTAAATATAAAAAAAAAAAAAATACACGTAAAAGTTCGACAAATATTTCTAACTGAAGCGAATCAGCGTAAGGAGCTTAACTCAGTTCTGTGCATATGCACATTTTTGCTTACATTTTTTTTGTTTATTAGAAAATATGTTCGATTTATAGAAATTGCCCGGCGTTGCCTTACTTAGGCCATGTATTGACTACACTTTTTGTTTACTTCCGAAAGTTCACATTGTGCAACTGGTTTCAGTCTTATCTCTTCTGCAGAATCAGTCAGTCAATCAATCAGTCAGTCAATCAGTGCAAACTCTCCTTGTCGGCCCAAGAGATGGACCTTTCCCAATAGAGAAAATTTTAATGCGTTTTTTAATTACATTTTTCAAAAAGCTCGAAACATGAAGTTAATGGAAGTTAAAATTCGAAGCTTATTTTAAGCAAATTTATTGATTTTTAATTACAGAACTGCAAGGTCTGAAAAGACTGAGAAGTCTATCAAAAATTCAGAAACTCTTCGTTTATGGTTTTCTTTCGCATTATCCATATTCGAATAAAGCCTGGACTTCACTCAGCTTACACTGCACAAAACTAGAAAAAAGTCTGTATTATCTCTATTCGCGTAAGGGGTTCATATTTATTTTACCCAAATGCTGAAGCTGCATTCACATGACACACAATAATTATGAAGTTTATTCATTTCCTTAAATTAACTCATTTAATTGCAGGTCAATGCGTAAATGCAATACTATTGGCAACACTGGCGCAGAGAGAGAGAGAGATCAGGTTTTGTTGAGAATTTTATAATAATTGTTTTTAATTCGAAACGGAATTCATATTCACAAACTTTTCTGCATGCTGTCCTTTGACATTGGCATAGTAAGGCGCCAGCACTGTAATTATATTATCTTGTTACAAATTCGTAGAGATGGATAAATGAAACGGTCTGGCAGAGCAGTGTGAGGGGCGGCAAGGTGGCAACTCTGAACTTTTGTGCGAAGTTTCTCTTTATTATTATCAATAATAATTACTTTTAAGAATATTATGTTAGTCTCAGCAATTGTATTTTGTTTTTAGCATTATTTGTTGATCATTTATTAATGAGCAATAAATAAATTGATTATTAATAATGATAATAATAATATGAATAATAAAAAGAATTATAATAATACTGAAAATAATATTATTTATAATAAATATAATAATAATGATAGTAATATAAATCATTGAATTGCCAAGTAATAAAATGACATTCAGCTTTGACTAAAGCATGAGAAAAGCCCATGTCAAAGTTGTTGAGAAGAACAAAAATCCTTCTGATCATTATTTAATCAATTTGTATACATTCTTATAATCAAATTAAATTCCTAAAAATTATAATTTTTTTTTTAATTAATACATTACTAATTAATGAAAACGGATAATAGAAAGTGAATTGAAATCGCTTGCAAGCCCGAATCCCTGGACGGCCAATGCCATCCGCTCCTGTGCACTTGCCGCCTCCGCAAATTCATAAGTAAAGCTGCAGGGGGAATTATGGGGACAGCGCAAAACGACAACGACTCAAAATCCAGTTCAGTTTCTTAGCTCATGAGACGCCACCAAATGCCGCGACATTGCCGGCAGCGCAGCCTCAAACTACAACCACCCTAAATCTATAACAATTCCTTATATCCGGCGCACACACACACACACACGGACACACGCACACACGCACACACACAATCACATACAGCTAACTGCGCAACAGCTACTCTCAGCTCTTCCCCTCTTATGAAACGATTCAATGCAGTTCAGTTCAGTAAATATTATGTTAAATTGAGATAATTTGTTGCCTGATACTCTCGCCACAGAAAAAAAGAGAGAGTGATAGAAAGGGAAAGCAAAAGATGCAGACAGAGATGGGCAGAGTCTGTGGCGAGCTGTCGTAGTTCGTATACAACGTCATGCGACAGACCGAGAGCGCAAATGTTAGAGTGGGTCAGCCTGATAAGGAGAGGGGAGGGGCAGCCAGGCAGGCAAGCAGCCAGGCGGGCAGGCAGGTGGGCTGCCTGGTGGGTGGGCAGGCAGGCAGGCACGCGGGCAGACAAGCGGGCAGGCAGGCATGCTGGCAAGGACAGATTTTCATGTAAATTTGTTCGCGTTTTATAGTCGCAAATTTTTGCTCGATTTGCACATTTTCTAGATTTCTATCGTAATTGGCGGCTTGTTGTGGCCCATTCACAATGAGACTCCAATCCGCAGCCCCTTTCCCCCATAGAGCCGCCTGCCAAATAGAGCCGGAAGTACGAGTTTCCGTATCCGTATCGCAGCAGCATTTCGCCATGACTATTGCGGCTTAGCGGAAGGGGGCGTGGCAGCGCAGACACTGTTGCATATTATAATCGACTATTTCACATATTTCGTAGCATACTTTTGAGCGTAAAAGCCCGAAAAAAGCAATGCAATGCAATTTGACGGTGACCGAGTGGCATATATCCTTTATCTAAACCGCTTTTTCATCCAGCTGCCCTTCACTGGAGATAATGGCCAAGAGCCATGCTCAAAAAGCGATTCGATAACTATCGATCTTGGGCAAATTTGGAGAAGGAAGTTTTCTTGAAAGAATAAACTGCTTAATAGTAGGATAAACGAGAGTTAACAAGTTAATTCTAGATAATATTGCCGATCTTAGGCAAATTGGAAAAAGGTCGCTATTGTAAAAGGATAAACTGGCTCTGTGTAAGACACCCAAGAACCTAAACTACAACACGTTCACTCTAGGAATAATAGCCTAAAGCAATGCTCAAAAAGCGAAGCGAAGTCAATATTGGGAATTGTGGAGATGGAAGTTATCTTAGGACATAAGAATGTAGACATACGGAAATCCAGACGTCAAAATTAGCAGCTCTATTTGTAACCCTAGCAATATTAAAGAAGAGAATGCGATAAATATGGGTGAAGCGGGGTTTCGTACAACTTATTAGCTTAAACTCTGTACGATTGACGAGTAATTACAATGCGATGATGGTATTCGACGTAGGCTGTCTTACTGAGAAGAATCGATCGATGTTTATCGATTATATGAAGAAAAAGGAAACATGGCAAAACAATGCCATTGCTAGGAACTCAAGTTCGAATATCTAGCGCTACAATATGGCAACCGAAAAGCTTTAAAAAACAAAAATCAAATGTTTAAAATCGGCATAAATCAATCTAATCAATCTGATATCGAAATAAATCGATCTAACACGCAGGAGGAAAATATGAACTGAAGCTGCGTATGTGAAATAATATACAAAAAAAGGCTATTAGAGGTCGAAGGCGTGTCTTCATAATACCCATTCCAGCCCTGTTTTAATGGGTATTATTTAATTTTGAACCAAACGTTTTTAATCATAATATTTACAAAGAAATTGTCTGGCCAGGGGAATTTCAATTAGCACACCGACTAGCAGCCTTACACTACACAATTTGTTTGTGCACTGCGTACGGGGCTTAAGGGCTAAGTGGACAGCGGGCAGGTGGAGCGAGGGAGTGTGCTGTGTGTGGATAATTTGAATACATTGTGCAAGCCATGTGGGTTCAAATGTGAACGTTGCATATTTCGTAGCATACTTTTGTGGGCTTCAGCATACGTCAAGGCGTTCAATTGTATAAACAACAAGTTAACAGCGGCTGATGGAAAGCCGACGGTGCGGATTGGCTTCGATGGGGTTACGGACAGCACGTCTCAAAGTCAGTGACCCAAAAGTGTGCCAAGCCAAAAACCCCCAGCCGATGCGAAGCCCGCAATCATAATAAATTGTAGGGCCAGCGTCAGTCGTGTGTATAAAATAGTCATTAAAAAGACATGGCTTACTTGGTGAGTGGAGGGGGGCTTGCGGCGGGGTTAGTTGCTGGTAAGTTACACACACACACACACACACACACAACACACTGACCACAAGAGCACACACATGTGTCTTTATACAATGCAATTAATTGTTTTGTTTATCATGTTTATCAGACGCTTTACGCTTGATTTGGCCAACAAAAAGGTTCGGCCAGCATGTCCAGCGCCTAGTTGTCCACTTGGCCATTAGTTGTCATTACTTATGGACCCAATCATACACAAATGCTATGCCGAACTACCGAACACTCCCCAGTTGCTTGGCCGACCACAAATTGGCACCGAATAAAGTTGCTTTGAGCGTTGCGTTCATTCGATTAAGTAACTCATCACCAAAACGGTTCGTTGATTATTCGCTTTTTCGATATTTGATTTGGGCCTAAGCCGAAAAAAAGGAGGAAAATATGGAACAAAAAGCTTGAATTTTCTTTGGTAGATCGTAAAATGTATACAGCAAATGCCTCAAAGGAAGGCAAATGTTTTAAGCCAAAAAGTGATTCACTTCAAACGAAAAAGAAGAGGCTAAATAGAGCTGTTCCAGCTAGCTTTTAGCAGCTGACAATTTTAGAATTATTTTGGCACAGTTTTTGTGGCAAATTTTTGATATAATCTGCAGTCGTACAATAAGCTTTAAACGTAGCTGAAGCAAGGAGCGCCTGGCAGTGATTTCTTTGAGAAAAAATTAGACATAAAAGAGCTGTTTCTGAATACTTCAAACGGTTCGATTTTCACCAAATAACTATAACCGAAAAAAGCTGTCCTAGACAAGGGCAACAGGCTAACATTACACAATTTTTTAACGCGCACATTTTTTAGAGGCTTTTGAAACTTTTTTGATGTTTGCGAAGCACCTCAACAGCTTTATGTTACCGTAATTTTTATTACACGCATTTTGTACAGGTTTTGAAACTATCTTAAAAAGAAGCTTTCAAATAAACCAGAGCGAGTTGAACATTCAAATAAAAGCTGTTGCACAAAACATAAACAGTCTACCATTTTGTAGACAAGTTAAACGTGGTTGTTCCCGAAAAGATCGACACACACACGTTTTACACATTTCATTGCATGCTTTTAGGCGATTTTGCAAATTTACAGCGAGCTTGATAGCCCTAACCACGAGCATATTTATGAGTCCATGCTGAGATAAATTGACACAAAATAACTATAAAGAACTGTTTTAAGTGTTCAATATCAGAAATTGTTGTTTCAAACTTGTTTAGCAAAACGTTTTTTTAGGTCAAGGTTAAACGAGTTAAAAAGAGTTAAATTAAAGCTAAGCAAACTTCGTGATGCTGACACAAGATCTTTTAACCACAAAACTTGAGCATTTCTCGTAAACTTTGCAAATACTTAGATGCCAGCGATATCAACAGGCACATCAAATGCTTCGATTGCAATTTGGTGAAATTGTGGCGAAAGAGTTTTCACTTTTGTGGTCTTGCCAACGATTCGGTTGAACGTTAAGTTTGACTGGCAAAATTTCGAACTGACAGCGCCTGCTGCGCCACTTTTCTGGACTCACAATGACGGGCATTATGCGCCCACACACACAAAAAACACACACACACACACACACTCACACACATAGAGGCAGGCACGCGCAGAGGCACGCGCACATAATGCGCTTTTGAAAACTAATATCTAAATAAACCGTGTGCGTGTGTGTCTCTATGTGTGTGTTAGTGCGCGCGTGTGTGAAGAGGAATGCAATACTCAATGCGTTGATATCAATGTCAACAGGCGAAGCAGGGACAACCCACTATGCGTATACGTGTTGTAGTTGTTGCCGTTGCTGCACTTCTTATCCTAGCAACAGCATTACTTATATGCTTTGACGTCAATAAATTCCGTAAGCATTATTAATACACTTATAGTTAACAAGCAAACAAATAACGAGAGCAGCACGCAGCAAAAACAAATTCACGTTGCGCACAAATCTCCCTGCCTCAAGGTTGGCTTCACGAGCTCAAGCAGCACTGGTTTAAATCAATAAGCACATTATTAATAAATATGATACAATTTCTACTGCAAAATGTACAGTTGCAACCTGTTGCCCATGGAAATCGGACAAAAGGGGGTTACAGGGTAGCAGGGTACGAAGAAAGCATCGACAACCCTTAAAGTATGGACATTCTTGAGCAAAATTGATTAAAGCGATAAGTTACTTTAAATCTTCAATGCGCTTTTTCCATGAGGAAACTTGAGTTCTGTGAAAAGTATGGGACACCTTTCGCATGAATTCTCATTAGGATCCTTGGAAATGAAGTCGAAGACGGAAGGAAGCTTACGCACAAAAGCCTTGACCCTAATTTCCACTAAAAAGGAATTGTTTGCACGAAAAGTGTGAATCACTACTCAAATAAATTTGAACTGCGATCTTTAAAAATAAGTTTGTGCCAATTGGCTGCCGAGCAAAAGAATTTCACCTAACGATTTCCGCTTTTTTTCCACACTTACGAGTGAAATTTCCCACCTCTGTCACATTAGTTAACTGCAGTAAGCATTTCAGCTTCGTATCATTTGCGGCTTGGACTGTGCGTTGATCATCAATCAGTTAATCAGCCAGTCAATCAGTCACTCAATCAATCAGTCAGGCAGTTAATCCGTCGGTCAGTCAGCCAGGCATCCAATCCGTCAGTTAGTCAGAAAGTCAATCAGTCAGTTAGTCGATCAGTCAGTCAATCAGTCAGTCAATCGATCACTTAGTCAGTCAGAGAGTCAATCAGTCAGTCAGTCAATCACTCAGTCAATCGATCACTTAGTCAATCGGCTAGTCAATCACCCAGTCGACGCAGTCAGTCAGATAGTCAATCCGTCAGTCAGTCAATCAGGACAAACAGTTTATATAAATAGATATACTTATACTTACATATATGTCTTATTGTTTATACTAGAGTTCGTATACCTAAGACTCACAGCTTAAGCTACTTATATGTTATGTTTACCATAAGTAAGATTCCTTTTCGAGATGTAAGAATAATTTGCAGATACAGATAAAGATACAGATTCGCCAAACCCATTAAATATCGAAAAAAAACCAAATTGTCGTATATAAATGCTCTAAAAAATTCAAAAAGATCGGACTATAAGCACCGAAGTTATTTGGCATCGCATGTGCCAAACATTGTGTGGGACATTGTATTTATCTATAGCAGGGATTAGAATGATTGTAACAGCAGCTTGGCACGAGGTACAAAATGAGGGTATTAAAATGTTGTCTCAAGATGTGAAGCGTTAAGTAGGAGACGGTATTTATTTTCTAGATGAGCATCAATAGCCGAGTTGATATAGTCTAGTCCGACTGTCTGTTTCCATGATAACTTGCCTCCCAGTCCTAAAGCTATTGTCTTGAAACATTGCCTAGTATGTCATATATGTCGGACCCGACCGGATCGTACAACTATATCATATAGCAGCCATAGGAACTATCGCTGAAAGTGAAGGTGCTTGTATGGCGAACTCTTTTGCCTATCACCGATAGCTTAACCAAACCCAACATAAACTTTCTCAACCATGCTGCTTATAAATGAGCCAAATCTTATCCAGATACTATATTATATAGCTTTAAATGAAGAAACGGACAAAAATTGAGTTTTTCTTTGGCAAAATATTCTCTTTTCTAAGATACTTTTAGAAAACACAGCATTTGCGGGCTTCAACATGCTCACATATCTGCCAAAGCCTTAGGGCAAATGTCAAAAAGGGTATTCAAACGTCGGCGTGTCGAATATGTGCTTACTTTTCGGTTTTTGCATTCATTTTTTTTTTTGGTATTTATTTCGCAGTTAGAGTTAGCTTCCGAAATCGTGTGCTGGCAATGAACCGAAGCAGACATTTTTATGAGGTGTTTCAAGTTTTAATGCTTCAAGCAGCAGGTTGTTAATGTGGTAAGTTGTTGTTGCTGTTGTTGTTGTTGTTGTTGTTGCAAGTGCTTGTTGCACGTTGGGTTTTGCAAGTTCCTGCTGGGCGGCACAAAATTGTCAGCGTCAGCGCCAACACGTAGCACAGACGTGTGGCAAATGTTGTGTGTATGCTTGTGTGTGTGTGTCTAGGTATGTGTTGCTGCAGGTAAAATTTGGGGCAGGTAAGGTGTGTGTGTGTGTGTGTGCTGGGGGGAGGGGGACGTCGCGTGGTTGTGCACGTGCGATTTTCGCGTCGGCAATAAAATCATATTCAATTGAATTTTGCGCAGTTGCCGGACGACAACAACAGAATTTATGATGAACTTTAATAACAATACACATATTTATATACAAATATATTTATTTTCTTTTCACACACACAGAAATTTCGGAGTTGTCATTGTGTTTGTTGCTGTTGTTGTTGTTGCCTTGGCACCTTGTGCGTGTGCATAAAAATCAAGATTTTGTCCGCGACGTTGACTTCATTTGGTTAGCATAAAAAACGCGTAAAAGACGCGGTGAGCGCGTGGGGCGTAGGGCGTAGGGCGTGTTGGCGCGGTCAGCGCCCCAAAAAGTATGCAATATAAAGTTAAAATCGTAAAAGGCGCTCCATATTGTATGCACACACACACACACACACACGCACAGGCGCAGCCACAGTGAATGCGGCAAAGGAAATGAAGAAAAACTTGATTTATTTTTATGTGCTCAACGAGCTGACTTGGGCGCCCGCCGTTGCCTTGGCTGACGGCCCTCGGCCTGGGCCTGGGCCTGGACCTGAACCTGGGCCTGGGCCTGGGCCTGGACTTGTGCCTGGGCATTTTGTCAAGGGCGTGGCGTTGTAGGCGCTGGCAGGTGGCCATTCAAACAAGTGCTACGTGCGTAATGACCAGGCACGCACACGCACACACACACACGCACGCACACACACTCTTGGGCGCACTTGAACTTTAAGAAGTTTTCACATTGCGTATACGTAATCATATTCCAGCTCCCGCTTCCGCTCTCTTGCTCTCTCTCTCTCTCTCTCTCTCTCTTGCGCGCTCTCTTCCGCTGTCTGTCCTGATTTTGCTTTTCGCGTTAAATTATACATCTGCATGCCATTATACAAAACACACACACACACACACACACACACACACTCGCTTGTAGGCCTTCTGCTTCGATTTTGGGAAACTCCCGTGTGCGTGGCCAAGTGGCAGGGCGAGCCGCTGAACTTGAAGGCAATCGCAGAACGCAATTGACATATCTGGGCGCAATCCAAATGGCAATAAACGTATCCAAAATTAAACAGTCGAGTCCGCGCGACCAGCTGATGCCCTCTAAACTTGCGAGCTAAACAAAAAAGGCTGTTGAAATATGAATTTCAAAACGAACCTAAAAAACGGAGCCCGGGAAACGGAGCCCGGGAAACGGTTCAAGGACAGAATGCCAATTAGTTGTAGCCTCCTTGGAATCTCCAGAATCTCCAGCCTTCTGAGGTATTCCGATCTGGGCAATGGCTGCCAAGTTCCAACAAAAAGGAATGCAAATCATGCACAATATAGCAATGCACTTAATCGTCGACCATGTCCTTGGCATGTCAGAAACTCAACTCTGCATAAAGATCTAAATGTGACAATTGTCGCGTAGCAAATCGCTTTCCACTCAGCTTGGCCAGACACCTGGCCTCAGCCACAGCTTCTCCCATGATGAGGCAGCACAGGGCGACCACCTTGGGCCATAATTCGTGCATCCATCATTTTGCTTTTATATAGCCATGAACCATAATTATCCTCTGCTCTATTACTGTTTGTCCTGAACACACATTCTATACCATTTGAGCACTGATTGGCGCTTAATAAAGAGTTATTTGCGAGCTCACACAGTAAATAATTAATTGGCTGCTTGGCTGCTAGAAAAACCAGAGCTAGCAAGTTTTTCATGTGATTCAGAATTCTGTACACACAGCTTTAAAATCGACTCTGCCCAAAATGCTGAAATATGTGCAAATGTTGCACATGAAATTCCGCCATAAATACCAATTAGGCAATAGAATTTGACGCAAATTCTCAAAGCAAACGGAATGCATCAATGGGTAGAGGAAACAGATGTATATATATATATATATGCACAAAGCTGAGACAATTAATGAATGCATTCTTCACATGCAAACATGATTCTCGCAAACAATTCGGGGAGTAGATGCAGCAGCAGCAGCAGCAGCAGAAAGACATTCAAGAAGCATTCAAAAGCAAGCACTGAAAATGAAGTACAAAGCCGTGGCGAATGCCTGACAGCAGTATAAAAATAGGAAAAGTGCGAAAAAAGGGGGGGCAAAATATGAAAATCAAGTAAAATCATTTCCATTCAAATTCAAATGGCAAGACAAGCGGGATGGAGCGAGGGGGGGGCGGCATGTCGCCAGCGGCAGCAGTTAAGAAGAAAAATAAAATAAAACTGAAAACTGAAAACCAAAAAAACTGAAAGCCAAAAACTGATATTCAATTCAATCAGTTCTGGCCCCGGCACAAGAGACTCGCCCCAGCCAAAAAGAAGAAAAGAAAAGCCAACGGGCAACAATGCCCAGCTGTGGCTTGAGGAGTGTGCATGGCCAAGGGGATGAGGGTGGGGAAGGGTGAGGAAGGTTGGGGGGTGAGGGTAGCCACTGAATGGATTGTCAGACTTTTTGATTTTGTGGTCGTCGACGCCGTCTTTCTCACTTGTTTCGCACTTCACGTGCTGCTCAACCGAATCGCAGGCAATATGTATCTGTAGCTGGTATTAAGTCAAAACACACCCCCTCTGGCCGCCCCTCTCTCTTTATCATGCCCTCACGGCAACGGGCCCCTGGGCAACATTGAAAACATTTCACTTTGGCAAGTCGGGGGCAACTTTACAATAAATTTCAGCAAATAAATCAAAATGTAACAGAAGCCGTGCGGAATTTTTAAGCGCCAGGTGCCGCATTCAATAACCGAGAACCTAAGCCAAATGCCAAGTATGCGCAGCTAACAGATACCCTGTATAGTGAAAGAAGACGGCAAGAAAACGAAAGAAACCAAACGATTCATTTGCAAAATACAGCATATATAGTTGACATGCCGAAACACAAGTGCACTCAGTTTCATATACTTAAGTAATTGCAATGGAACTTCAAAACAAACCTGTTCGGCTTGGGCTTAAGAATTGTGAATATACAAACACAAGCCCAAGTGCAGAGCAAATTTGGACGCTCTGGAGTTTATAGAAACCGAGTTCCGTGAGATCATAACACGCTAAACTTGAAGAACTAGCTTGTTTATTGTTTGATCAGCCCCAAAATTTCGACAAAGTTCAAATATAGCCAGAAATGCAACATATTTCGATAGTTATTCACATTCACAGATTTGCAAAGAGTTCAGTAAAAAAAAAAAAAACCCAGTTTCGGTTCATTTTGTTCCAGACACGAGCCAGTTCCTAGTTTCGCAATTATAGAAAAAAAAGAGAGCCCGAAAATAAACGAAATTTCAAAGAGATTATGTCGGCCAATATGCTCTTACCCTTATGCCCTTGCCAAAGGCATGGGATTTTCCGTGGGATATAATAGAGGCAAAAGCTGAGACAGCATGCAAGTTGGTGGGCGTGGCCGGCCGCAAAACTCGGCCCCGACAAAGCGCCAACAAAACGAGCAACAACAAAAATAAGAAAACAAATAAAAAAAAAATAAAGAAAAGTTTTTGATTTTTGTGAAAAATGTTTTTCGTTTTTTTTTTTCGGTTTTGTTTTCGTTGTGTGTGAAAAATGAAAATGTGCGGGCAATGCCAAATGTTGGCGGCCAGGATGGAGTGACAAATGGAAGGCGAGAGGGTGCTGGCAAAGGGGGGGGGGGGGGGGGGGGGGGGGGGGGGATTGCAGGAAAGGGGCTCAGGTTCACAAAGAATGAAATGTGACGGCGCCGACAGGCGGTTAGTCGTGGGCGTGGCAGCCGGCTGCCTATGAAGTTTTCTTTGCCCCCCCCAACTGCAGGGGCAGGCAAGGAGGCGTCCGGTTAGCTCGATGGCAACCCTGCCAGTTCGAGGCTTGGGTTGGCAACTCTGGCGGGCGAGTGTGTGTGCGTGTGAACTACTTGAGGCCCATTTTTTTTTAGGGCGCACTAATTGACTTTTTATTCTCTACAACTCACCCTCTCCCTCCCCCAACACCCCTCTGGCTGTCCCTCTCTTTAGCTATCTCACTTTGAAGCGGACAACGGACAGCCCCTGAAGCTTGTGGCCGACTGTGGAAGTCTGGGAGGTCTTCAGTTAGACCCCGAACGCGCTGTGATCTCGGGCTGGGCGCGTCTAGACAAACAATCATTGAATAAAAGCTTTTGTGGCCAATGGCTAGAAATGAACTTGGCCCGCAAAATGTTGGCCAACATCTTTTACCACCAAAAACTGTCCTGGGCGGCGGGCGGGAGGGGTGTGGCACTGCGAGGGAATTGCTTGGCAATACGGTAGGAAATTGTCTAGATGACAAATTAATTAGTCTCAGTCGAAACACCATACAAATCGTATTAGGTTGCTTTCGTTATAAAATGCGTAAAATACCAGTAAAGTTCTCTCAGTGTATTTTACCAATTTGCAGGGTGATATTCCAATTGGATGTCTAAACGCATAGACGTAAATCCAATTGGAAATTTGAACCGGTTCGATTACAAATCAATTTGCAGCCGAGCATTTTATTCGGGTTACTTTTTTGTTGCTCCAGATTAATCAAGCAAGCTTTATGCTCTACCCTTCTATACACACTCGCAGAGGGTATTATAATTTTAGCAGGAAATATGTAACGCATCGCAAGTATATATATTCCAATAAGGTATAGATATTCTAAATCAGCAGCCGAGTTGATAAAGTCAAGTCATGTCTGTTTCTTGCCTCCCGGTCTTAAAGCTATTGTCTTGAAACATTGCCTAGTATGTCATATATGTCGGACCCGACCGGATCGTACAACTATATCATATAGCAGCCATAGGAACTATCGCTCAAAGTGAAGGTGCTTGTATGGCAAACTCTTTTGCCTATCACCGACAGCCCATCATTAACTATCTCAACCATGCTGCTTATAAATGAGCCAAATCTTCTACAGATACTATATTATATAGCTTTAAATGAAGAAACGGACAAAAATTGAGTTTTTCTTTGGCAAAATTTTCTCTTTTCTAAGATACTTTCAGAAAACACAGCATTTGCTCACATATCTGGCAAAGCGTAAGACACATGTGTGGTAGGGTATCAAATATTCAGAGTGCCGAAGATATCCTAACTTTCTTGTTTAATTGTCAGCCGAACCTTGAACCAAAGCATAACCCGAACCAGAACCAGAAACAGAAGAAACAATTTGCCACAAAAAAATAAGAAAACTTTTTATGTAAGTTCAAACCTCTGCGAATAGCTTGGACCCCAACCATATATATAAATGTTATTTTGTGAAATAAAAGTATAATTAAAATGGAAATTGATTTGCCTCAGTGAAATATAAGCCAACAAATATTGGCCGAAACCGAACTGAGAATTGTGAAAATCCTGTTTGACAAACCGAAGCCAATTGCAGGTCGCTGGTTCGAACCGTAAACCGTAGCATCGGATTAATTCTTTCGTATGAAATATTTGTGCAATTCTCGGCATTCTTTGCTCTTTCAAGACAAAGAAACGTTTGAGGCAAAAAAAAAAAAAAATGCCTTCAACTCATATTAAAAAATAACCCTTAATCAAGTCATTCTTTACAAATGCTCCAGTCGACATATTTGTAAATGCTTTTGTATTTTGCTAAGAGAAGAAAATATTTTAAAAATTTAATTAAAAAAGAGAACTACAGTCGGAAGTGTCCGACTACAAGATACCCCAAGCCCTACATATATTTCTAGGCGAGCTGCGCTTCTTCTTACCTCAAACCCAGACTTTGGCATGGATAATGCAATCTTGAATAACTCCGATATTTACCACCTGATGTCTGTGAAATTTCTCAAATATGACATACAAGAGTGTGTGCATAGACAAACGCAAGACGCTATCTGAAGGAATATGGTTTTTTCTGGGTGGCCAAAGGGAAGCTATCCAGAAAAATGAAATATTTCCCAGCTGCAGATTCCCTACAAGAAGCTAAATACAAAATTTGGTGCAGTTGGCGATCGTAGCCTTCGAGCTAAGCTTAAAAAACCAAGTCTCAACATCGATATTTATCGATATTCGTTGATATTTATCGATATTTATCGATACTGTGCTGACAACGAGCAAAAACCCTGATAAACTCGCTGCTGAAAATTACGGGTAATTATATATTGCATATTTTCGGACTTGAGCCTTTGTTCCTTTCGAGCCTGACGCGGTCAGAGAAACAAAGGGACGGACGGACAGACGGACAGATGGGCATTGTTTATGAAGTCGGAGATGCTTTTATCGGAGTTTTGTGCATACTTTATGCGCTCTTCGCACGTGAATGTGAATTGAATAAAAATTCCAAACAAAAGGCATTACTTACAACTTAATCCACGAGATTGAAAGAAATTAAAAACTATTTTCACATATCAATGAAAAACAATGAAAACAATGAGGATAACGTAATAACTGTCGAAACTGTGAAGTGGACAATGCTTTGGCTGGCTGCGATTCACTCAAAGGCGCGACAGGACTTCGAGAATGCGAGCCTGCAGCCGGATTCACCCGGAAACCGGCGCAGAGGTAAACGTTGTCATTCGCTCGCCGTTTGTCAATTTCACAACGCATTCGCTCCGTGGGCGGTGGCAGGTGGGGCGACGGATGGGGCAGCAGGTGGGACGGGGCGGGGCATGCCCGTTAACGAACAAAACGAAGTTAACGCGCACGTGGAGCGGCACGCTCGAAGGGGCAGCACAGCGTGAGTCGAGCAGCCGTCAGATCGGCGGCGGCAGCAGCAACAGCAGCAGCTTCTCTGACAGTCGCTGCGCAGCATGCAGCATGTGGCATGTGGCATGTGGCATGTGGCATGCGGCCAACGTGCATGAAGCACACCAACTGCCCCAGCACACGACCAGACGCCACCACCCCCAAACCCCCCACATAAAAAAAAAAAAAAAAAAGAATAAAGCAATCTCCCTCCTTGCCCCAGCCACCGGGCAGCATGCCTGGCCTTGTGCAACAGCCTCATTATAAATAGCGGCGACTGTTGCACGGGCAGCGACGCTGGCGGCGACGTCGACGCCGACGCTGGCTACCTGTTGGAAATGCAAACATGCGGCTTGTCGGCTGGCAGCGCAGCTGGCAGCGACGCAACTGCGCACGCGCTGGAACCGAGTCTACATAACGCAACAAACGATTCGGCCTGTTGCCAAGCTTGCCCCTCCGCCTCAACCACACGCCCCGCTCCCCTGCACGCCCCACCACCAGAACGACTTCCAATGAGCGCTTGGCGCAATTTTTGAAAATAAGACAAGACAATAAATTACTTTTATATATCCAAAATGTTTCTATACAGGAACTTGACTATCCACCGATTGTTCCTATACGCGCTATATGATATAGTAATCCGGCTGGAGTGAAATTGTAAGCTTTACACCTGCTGAACCTCATCAAAATGTTTGGTAAACCGTCAAGGTTTCCTCACAAAAACTCATTTGTCAACCGATTTTTATCGATAGACCTATATAGTCTTACATAAGGAATCATAATAAAACTCTTAATAACTCTTGATAAACCTTTAATTCAATTTTATATCCCAGCGAGCATTCGCAGGCCTTGCTCAGGGAAAATGTTGAGCTTGGGCAATTCCACCCGCAACTGTGGTAAATTGGCGGAAATCGGAAGTTTTCCACAAATTAACCACAGCTGCGAGTGGAATTACCCAAATCGCTGGATCACATATGCACTAGGTTCCTATAAAAGGCTTTGAAAACAAGTCGAATAAGACTTAAAGCTTCACTCTTGGATTCTGTAAAAAGTGTGAAACACTTCTTAATTAAATTTTCATAAAGATCGTTGGAAGTGAATTTAAACCTAAAACTTCATTATCCAAATCTTTGACGACCATTTCCACCAAAGAGGTGGAGAGCTTTTCCTTTCTAGCTCTTACGGCTTAACCTCCATATTGATCATCAATCAGTCAGTCAATCAATCAATCAGTCAGGATAAACAGCATTAAATTATATAGATAGATGTATAGATATTTGAAATTATGCACTCACCTGCAAATTCATACGCATGATTATTTTATCATCATCTTTCAGTATTCGGGAAACGAGTTTATATATAAACACATCACTGAAAGAAAAGAAAAGAAGATATAATGTTTGTTAACTTTTGCTAAACCTTATGGAATTTGTGAGAATCGCATAGTAGAGCAGCATATGTAAACATGTTTCTTGTTCATTTTCAGCTTAGCTCAACATAAACGTAAGCAAATCCATACAAACCAACATGCAACATGCTTGTAATAGATGAAACATTTAATTTAAATATAATAAAAAAAAAGTTATATTTATAATACGTACCTTTTTTGGCAATGGCCTCCACCTCTGCCATAGCCACTGCCTGATTCTCGAGCTGCCGCTTACCTTCATAGTTGAAGCCGCCGGCTCCCTGTTATATTAAAGCTGCCTCCTCCAACATTAAAGCCTCAACCTCTTGCATACTTAAAGCGGTCTCCTTCAATAGTAAAGCCGCCGCGTTCGCCATAGCTGAAGCCGCCGTCTCCTCTTATATTAAAGTCGCCTTGTCTGACATTAAAGCCGCAACCTCCTGCATAGTTGGATCCGCCTCCTACTTTGCTCCAATTGCCGTCTCCTTCAATATTAAAGCCGCCGTCTCCTTCTTAGCTGAAGCCGCCTCCTCCATTATTAAGCCGCCACTTGAAGTGAAGCCTTACATGAATTCATGAGAATCGCGTAGTAGGGCTTTAGTTAAGAATACGTTTTCTTTGAATTTGCATACTAGCAATATGCAGACATTCATTTAAATATGTACAGGCAATCATAATATAAACATATATAAGCATGCAGACATACATACATTCTTATATACATAGATGTATTCATAGAAACATACATTAATGCATATAAACACGCATACACACATGCACGCATGCACGCATGCACGCATGCATGTATAATGCATACATGCAAACATATTTACATACATAGACAAAAGCACATACATATGTATATATATATGCATTAGCACATACAAAAATACGTACACATGAATAAATAAACACATATATATATCACATACGTATACACATATATACACACATACATACGTACTGACATACATACACACACACATACATACAAAGGCACATAGATACATACATACATATATTCATGCATATATACATACATACGTATACACATATATACACACATACATACATACATACATACATACGTATAACCATATATATCCACATACATACACACACATATACATACAGAGTTATATACATTCATACATATGTTACATACACATGTATATACATGCATGCAAACATATATACATGCGTGCATACACACATGCATACGTACAAACATACGAAAAGTAATTTCTTGCATGAAAAACTTTTTTGTCTATCAAGATATCTTGATCAATTTGGCAGCTACATCTGACAACATTATCCCTGGTCAAAATTCAAGTAAAAATTATACGCTCAAATATTCAATATGTTTAAAATTTCCCAGCCTCATAACTGGATCAAATGTGATCCGATTTTCACGAGGCTTAGCGTTTTGTCAATTTTTTCACCCAAAGGGGTGGAACATAAGCGAAAGTCTGCAATATTCAATATTTTTTCTTTTTCATTCACCTTGACAATTAAAGAGCATAAATTGAATCGTTAAATGTTTAAACGACGACTGCAAATATGTGAAAAGCAGAGCGATAATTTTAAGCAAGGCCAGATTATGGCAGCTGCTTAGATATAAGACCTTAATGCATTTCTACGGCTTGGCATATATCATTAATTATGTAAATCATTCTGAATAATGGTTTATTACACGGCACAAGCCACACGTGTTGCGTTTGTCACAATTTTATGGGTCAATTTTGGAGCTTGTTAGAATTTATGTGGAATTATCTTATCTGAAAATATTCAAAAAAAAAAACACACTTTTTAACTCTTGAATAAAGTGAACGCAATGTAAATATTCAAAGTAATCAAATTTTGTATGAAGTGGAAAGAGATTAATATATATTATTTCAAATACAAAATATATATTCTTTAATAAGAAGAAGATTTAATACCCTTTTAACCCTTTACGCTTAATTTGTATGCTGCATGTGGAAAAAATATCTTGAAAAACTCAATATTCGACGCATTTCTCCTCTAGAGCTATATAATATAGCAGCGCGATCTTGATAAGACCTGATTCAGGTATTTCATGGTTAGACAGTTAATAAGGGTTTAGTAAAAATATCTTGATATACAAAAATGTTTTCCATACAAGAACCTCATTTTCGACCGATCGTTTCTATAGCAGTTATATGATATAGTTGTCTGATATGAAGAAGATTTTGCATATATATAAGAAACATAGCGTAACTTGTGAATGCCGAGATAAGTTTCTGGTAATAATCTACTTTGGATCCATCGTGGTCCGATCTGGATCTAAGACTGAGAAACTAGTTCACATAGAAACAGACAGACGGACATGGCTATATCAAGTCGGCGGATCTTGCTGAACTTGAATATATATATTTTATGAGGTCGAAGATACTTTATGAGGTCATTGCATTCGTGATCAGTTTTAATCGACGAGTCTATATTGTCTGTCCATCTATTTTTCTTGAAACTTAAATTTTATTTTATTTAAAAATCGGCTGGATCGGAAGACTTTATTATAGAAGATATAGAAAAGAGCGGTGGCAAACGAAGTTCATTTATGAAAAACCTTCTTGCTTATGACAAAATCTTTCATTGCATATCGGAACAGAAAGTTTCTTTATATCGGAGTACTATATCATATAGCTCAAAGGCAAAAAGTCGGCCGATAAATCAGTTTTCGTATAAAAAACTTTTCTAGTTTTCCGATATATTGCATGATATTTGTAATGATATGATCGTTGGTTTTTAGTAAAAAATTGTACACGAATCGAACTGTTTCAGGGAGAAGACATTGGTTCAAACCACCAGCCGAACCAGCAGCCTGGCTAGAAACAGATGCCGTTGCCTACAGCTGCAGCACGAGTGGCAAGATCAGCAGCAGGCACAGCATCGAAATGGATGTAGCACCACCTGCCGCATCTGCAACACCTGGAGCCACAGTGCTGGCATTGGATGCACTACCAGCCGGAGCCGGCATGGCCACAGGCTGGAGATGATTCAAGTTGTGCGTGCTGGGCAGCTGGGTAAAGTAATTGGCCCAAATGCCAAAGGTCAACAGGTCGTTTTTGGGCAACAGCAGCTCCAGCTGGATCCGTGTGGCCAGCAGCTGCTTGGCCGGCGGCGATTCGGTCCAATTGAACTGCGGCACGCTCAGCGGCAACATTGTGCCGTCCAAGGTGCTGGGCATGATGAGGCGACGGGCAGCCGCTGGAAAATGGCCCTCAATGCGAATGCGCTCGAAGTAGTAGCGATTGGCCACATCGATGTGCTTGGGATAGATGCGACCGCAGCTGCTCAGCTGCTCGTCCAAGCAGGCGAAGAGGGCGCATACCGCCAGCTCGCTGCGGTCGACCAGAATGAGAGCGGTGCGATTGCCCAGGTAAACGCCGAGGCGGTAGCGGTATGAGGCATGGCTGCTTGAGCTGGAAATGGGGCGACGCTGCAGCTGGAAGCTGCAACAAAAGTCGCCGTGGCACAAGCGCTGCGTCACATTCTGAAACTCCGCCTCCAGCAGCTGCGTGCTAAATATATCCACATTGTAGTCCCTGTAGGTGGCGAGCTCTGTGTAGCGTCGCGTAATCAGCTGCGGCTCGAACCCGGGCACCACCTGCGCCGGCAGCTCGGGTATGTTGCCCACCACCCCGACCCCGCCCCCGTCCACGCCCCCGGGCATACGTTTGGGCACATGCGCCTTGAGCAGCTGCAGCGTGGGCTGCTCATGGATGACGGCAGCAAGACGGCCAGCACGCCCCGCATAGATACCGGAGCCGGAGGTACGGCCGGAGGGTTGACTGGCATCGGCAGCCAATAGATTCACATTGTTCGCATACGCCCAGCCCTCCTGCAGCTGGACTGCGCCCAAGAATGGCAGCTCCGAGAACCAATATGTCGGATAAATTATGTCCGTCACATTGCGCTCGAGCAGCAGCTGCATTGCCGGCTCATAGAACAGCATGTCAAAGCATATGAAATGACCAAATGTGACACCGAAATCCGTTTCAAACGTGGCCAATTCCGGCTGTCGCATTGTGGCACGTGTATAATATTCTCGACGCCAAAGATGGCTCTTGCGATATCTGGATACGACTCGTCCGCTGCGATCCATCACAATGTTCGTATTGAAATATCGAAAGCCGGCGGCCGGACACGGATTGAGCGTATCGGAGCCGTAATTATTGCCGCACAGCTCCTTTTCGACCACATTGATCACAACATAGATGCCGCGCGAGCGCGTCGCACATGATAGCTCCACCAGGAACAGCTCGTAGTCGGGCGAGTAGCAGGGCGTTATATTCTGTGACGGATGCGGCACAAAGGTGGCCATCTCCAGATTACTCAGCACATACTCGGGAAAGACAATTATATCGAGATCGGCCGTATCATTCGACTCCAATATGGCCACAAAACCGTTTGTGGCCTTTGTGGTGCGCTCCCTCGGGGTGCCCGTCTCGTCCGGATATTCCACAACGCCGGCATGGTAAGTGTTATCGGTGGGCAGCGATAGCTGTACGAAAAAATCGATAAGTATCGATTCAATAAACGAACAAACAAATGAGAAAAACAACAAATTCTTCGCGATAGATCCATGGGATCCTTGCCATTTATGTACATTTGTATGCTCTGAAAGTTTCACCAGGATCGGACAATAATATACAATACCGTCCCTTCTGTTCGTGTTATCGCCAGGATCTAATGGCCACTCACCTGGCTAGTGCCCGCCAGGAATGTGGCCAAGATAAGCAGCTGTAAAACGTGGATGTACATCTTGTGGCAAGGGCCAAGCAAAAACTGATATTTGCGTTATCTGGCGTCGACCACGAAGCCTCGTCAAAGATTTGTACTGTGAAGATCAGGGATTTGTGTGCTGTTATGCCATAAAAATGAAATTGCATTTTTATAGCTCGTAACGCGAATAGCCCCTAAATTATACCATCAGCATTTTATTTAGCTGCTGATAAAGAGTTAGTGAAAAGAGTTTAACCTTGTCGATATTTGATTTGGGATCATGCTATCATTGTATCCAAATTTTTATCATAGCCGAGAAGACTTTTATTATTTCTAATTTTAGTTGTGTTTTGTTATCTTTTAACCTAATTTTGAATGTTTTCCTTCCTGCAACAGGTGTTATACCATTATCTATTGTTTTATTTTTACAAGCATATAAACCACTTTGTCGGCCAAACTGCGGCATGTTCTCTTGACGTTACAATTTAAATGGAAATAAATTCATTTGAATATGTAAATATCTTTTAATACATTGTGAACATTTATTTGTATATTTTTTTTGGACGTTACATAATAATTTCTTTTGCTGCAATGTGAAATTCCCATAAAGTATACATATATATATATTTATTGCCGTTACATTTGAATTTCAAATTAAACCAAACTATTTGAATGCAGGTGGCAACGCTGCAAACATTTTGGCATTTTTTAGCTGCCGCTGTGTGAAAATCCCTTTGCGTATATATATACATTAACTGCCGTTACATTTGAATTTCAAATAAAGTCAAACAATTTGAATGCAAGTAGCAACGCTGCAAACATTTTGCTGCTGCTGTGTGAAAATCCTTTGGCGTATATATATACATATACTGCCGTTACATTTGAATTTGAAATAAAGTCAAACAGTTTAAATGCAGGTGGCAACGCTGCAAGCTTGATAAACGCCTTTGGCATTTTGTAGCCCTAAATTGCTGAAGTTCGATAACAAAATGTGCTTGCTTGTTATCGAACGAACGCGAGGCCCGCATTAATTTCAGCTGTTCGACAACCAAAACAACAACAGCAGCAGCAGCAGCAGCGGTTACAGTAACAGTAACAGTAAAACCGCGCCGCATTCTGATCAAAAACAAAAGAAAAACGGTAAAAGCAACACACAAAAAATTGCATGCACACAAGTGCAGCAAATGCGATAACAAGAAAATTGACATTGGCAAGCGTTAAAGTCGGCTAAGTTGTATTTGCTTTAGAGCTGACACTGAAGGTCATTCCATTCAAATGCGTTGACCAAGACGGTGAAGAAGAGAGGGAGAGCGAGAGCGAGGGCCGTAGAACAAATAGCAACAACAACAAATATATATATATATATATATATATATATAAATAGGCAGGTTTGTGCTTTAAATAATTGTGTGTGTGTGTGTGTGTGTGTGTGTGTGTGTATTGCTTGAAAATGAATTGATTTATTCCAGCAAAAGCAAAACGCGGCATGACACAACAGATTTAGCCGGAGAACAACAACAAAAGCTGAGGCAACACTTAACCAGATAATTGTAATTTCGACAAGTCAACGAAACAGTTAAACGGTAAGTTTTATGGCGTCCTTCACGCACGCACACATGCGTGTCTGTTTGTGTGTGCGTGTGCGTGTGCCCGGCTAGCTGAAGCGCGCCTTATCAGCTGCTTGCCAGACGACACCAAATGCCGGCGGCGGCAACGCTGCTGATAAGACGCCCAAAAACGCTGCTCATCATTAGCCAACAGTTCGAGGCTATCAACTAATCCCCTTCCCCTCACTCTCTATCTCACTCACTCTCTCATTCTCGCTCTCATTCTCGCTCTTGCAGCCACTTTGGAGGACTCACCATGGCGCTGAATATGAAGGCTCTGCTTGCTATGATCCTTGTCTTTGTCGGCTGCTGCAGCAACGTCGTCTTTCTGGAGCTGATCATCAAAATAGATCCCGGCGCGGGCAATCTGATCACATTCCTGCAGTTCCTCTTCATTGCACTGGAGGGTCTCATCTTCACCTCCAAGTTCTTTACGGTGCGTCCGAAGATCGCGCTCAAGGATTACGTCAAGCTGGTTGTGCTCTTCTTTGGCGCGAATGTGTGCAACAATTATGCGTTCAACTTCAACATACCCATGCCCCTGCACATGATCTTCCGCAGCGGCTCGCTGATGGCCAACATGATCATGGGCATCATATTGCTCAAGAAGCGCTACAATCTGAGGCAATACAGCTCCGTGGCCATGATCACAGTGGGCATCATATTGTGCACTCTGGTTTCCAGTGGCGATGTCAAGGATAATACACATCATTCGCTCAAGGTGGAGACCTCCTACTCGGACTTCTTCTGGTGGAGCGTGGGCATTGCACTGCTCACCATCGCTCTGCTGGTCACCTCCTACATGGGCATTTACCAGGAGATCATCTACAAGCGCTATGGCAAGCATCCCAATGAGGCGCTCTTCTTTACGCACATGCTGCCCCTGCCCGGATTCCTAATCATGGCCAGCAACATAGCCCAACACATGAACATTGCAGTCGCCTCCGAGACGGTCGCAGTGCCCGTGCCTGGGCTCGGCTGGTCCCTGGCCTTTCCGCTGATGCTCTTCTATCTGCTGTGCAATGTGGTCACCCAGTACATCTGCATCAGCTCGGTTTATGTGCTGACCACGGAGTGCGCCTCGCTCACTGTCACTTTGGTGGTCACGCTGCGCAAGTTCGTCTCGCTGCTCTTCTCCATCGTCTACTTCCGCAATCCGTTCACGCTCAGCCACTGGGTGGGCACCATTCTGGTCTTCTTTGGCACCGTGCTCTTTGCCAATGTGATTAATCAGCTGAAGGATGCCTATGCGGCGCGAGCACAACGCCAGTTGGAGAGCTCCACAAAGGACAAACTGAAGACGGGCTAGACGCTCACCACCCCCGCTCACAGCACCATCGCACCCCGTTTCCCGTCAACCTGCCTGGAGGCCATTCATGTATGCCATTCGCTGTCCCGCTCACATTCGTGTTGGCCACGTTCTGTTCCGTTTCTGTTTCTGTTTCAGCTTCTGCTTCGATTGCTGCTGTAGTCATATATGTGTGTTGTAAATAGCGTTAGTTAAGCTAATACCGACTATATTATACCCTGTAAGCCATGCCCTTGACGCTATACGTACTCTGTAGCCCCTAACTTGTAGCCTGTTCCCCTTTTATGTAACGTTTGTTTTATTTTTCTATGATACTAAATTACTTTTAGACAAAATTTATTTTAAAAATAAAAGAGAAAGCAGTTATTTATTATTATTTTCTCTCGCTTTCTCTCCCGTTTATATTTCATCTCATACACATATCTCATACTACACTTTATATAATTCTCCCTTTCTCACTCTCTTCACCAGCCCCTGTCTATTACGGGCTCTCTCTCTCTCTCTCTCTCTCTCGCTCTGTGTATATATCATTTTCTTTAAAGTCCTGCTCTATCTCTACCATATGCACACCATCCTTCGATATCGCAGTTTCTTTCTCTCTCTCTCTCTCTCTCTCTCTCTCATCCTTATTCTAACTGTATAGATCGTAAGTCCCTTTGACTGTATTATGCTCTCGCGCATTTATTCTAGCATAAGCCGTTCTCTTTATTATATTCTACTCTCAATTATATTCCCTTACTGTGACATGATCACGCATTTTATTGTGCGCTCTCTCTCTCTTTCTCTCTCTCTCTCTCTCTCTCTCTCTCTCTCTCTCTCTATCTTCTTTTCTTGTCAGAGACTATTTATTATAAGTCCCCCTCTATTGCTATCTCTCTCACTCTCTCTATGCTATGCTTGTTTTCATCTTATCATCTCTCTCTCTTTCTATCTTTGTAATGTATTTTTCTCTCTATTATATTTATTTACTCTCTGCTCTCTGTCTCTCTCCCTATCCTACTCTTGTTAGTCTTAACTTGTCAGAGACTGTATTATAATCTCCTCTCTATTGCTTCTCTCTCTCTCTCTCTTTCTCTCTGCTATTCTTGTTATCATCTTATCATCTCTCTCTCGCACTTTCTCGGTAATGTATTTTCCTCTTTATTATATTATCTTACTACGATATGATCTCGCTTTTTATTGTGAACTCTCTCTCTCTCTCTCTCTTTCTTCCTCTCTATCCTACTCTTGTTAGTCTTTACATTTCAGAGACTGTCTATTATAATCCCATGTCTATTATATTTCCATATATTTTTTGCCTACTGTTGCGCTGTCCCTCTCAGTCTCTCTCTGTCTCTGTATGCTATTCTTGTTTTTAACTTATCATCTCTCGCTCTCTTTCTTTTTCTCTTTCTCTCTCTGTAATGTATTTCTATTACACTCCCTTCCTATTATATCATCTTGCCTTATATTGTGCTCTCTCTCTCTCTCTGTCCTAATCTTGTCGGTACTCTCTCTCCCTCTCTTTCTCTATCCTACCCTCAATCCTTGTTTATTGCACTTTCCCTCTCTCTCACTTTTCTCTTAATCTGTATTGTTTAAGCTCTCTTTATCATTCTCTCCCGTCTTCTCCCTCTCACTCTCTCTCTTCTTTGCTTCCTTCGTAAGCTCTCCCGTCTGCTAAATTTCCCACATTTCTTCTTTTCGGATAACAAACAAAAATATTTCTATCTCTATCCGTCCAGCTTCTGTTCCAATTGTCTTTTTCGACAGCTGTTGAAACACAAACATGAAATTCATCAGGTGCCAAAGTGGCGACTGCTCGACTAGGCGATACCCTGTAACTTATTGAAAATACAAATATCTAAATCTATGATTTCTGATAGGTTAAGCAGCATTTGACTGATTGTATCATTTCTATATATAGATCATGCTGGGAATTTGTGGGATCAGAAAATATGTAATTTCTCGAGCGTAAAGGATAGACAAGAGGCCTTATCAGAGGCCCCTTGCGGTTCATATCTTACAATACCCAAGCACGAGAAAAGAAATTATAATATGTTCAAGAGGTAAATAGAACTTGGTTAATTCCCGAAGTGGAGCTCGACGAGCCGCAAGTTGTTTCAAGAGATTCAGTTGTCTCCGAGCTGTGCCCGATGTCAAGAGTCTGTCCAACACAAAACTCGTGCTCTACTTAAACAACTGCGATCTGAGTCTAAAGTAAACAAAAAAAAAAAAAAATTATTTATTCTATTTTTTTTCTTTCAAGTATTATAATAGAAAAGTTGATTGATCTTTCATTTAAGAGCGTGCGTCTAAAAGTGTCTAAGAAAAAGTAAAAAAAAAAAAACTTGTTCTGATTTTCAATATTTTCCAAGGGTCCTTTCGGTATATTTCGGTCTATCTGCAAATTCGTTTCACTTTGTTTACGATAATAATTGCCCAAAAACTCTCACAGATAATCATATCAACTGCAATTAGGGCACAGCTCCTTGTTAATGGACTTTTTTTTTTTTTTTGTCGAGTAAACGAAAGAAGGCAACTACTCGAATACCCTTACAAAAGTTTGAGCATTAATTTGGATATTCTTTTTT
The DNA here is from genome assembly GCF_030788295.1 of Drosophila virilis. Lineage (NCBI taxonomy): Eukaryota > Metazoa > Arthropoda > Insecta > Diptera > Drosophilidae > Drosophila > Drosophila virilis. The sequence continues at coordinate 6,116,662 of NC_091543.1, forward strand.
CTTTGTGCATAGCTTCAACTCTTTAAATATATTCCAATATTTAGAGAGTCAGGCACATTTGCATTAGATTATACTTTAAGGGTATTCAATTGTCGCATATTCTTTGCTGATATTTTCCCAAGCTCGGCTGTGTTCGGCTCACGTCTGCCCAAGAACGCATTTGAGAGAGAATCGTTGATCGAGACACACCGCCAGCTCGGCCCATATTAGGCACAAATTTTGGATGTCCTAAGCACGTAGAGTCCAGATACCTGGCCGAGACTAGTCTCCGACAGTTACTTGAATAACCAAAGCGTGTGTATAATATTCGGAGTATGTGAGCTTAACTATTTGCAATAGAAAGTCGCATAGAAAACTATTCGAAATTTAGAGTCAAACCGATTCAAAGTGTGCCCCTATATCATAATATATTTAAAGCCAATGATCAATGCACATACAAGTAGAGGCCAGCAAGAAAAGATAGTACTTCAGCTGGTACGTGCTCGCATAGGTAAACCCGCCATCTGAGTTTTTCCACGCTCGCAGATTGCGCACGTTGAGAGCTGACGCTTTCTCCAGCAGGCGAAAGAGCTGATCAGCCAAGAAAAAGAACTGCGCATGGATTTAGTCGGAAACCGTCTGTCACACACGCCCGAAGACCTCTGGCTTTACGGAGCCCAGTTTCCAGTTCGTAACTTCTTGAGAAAGTGAGTCGAAATCAATTTCGGAGCAAGGAAAGAGTTTAAAAACCGAATATGTTCATCAGAACGCGAGTTAAATACTATTTAAAAGTGAATTTCGTACAGGGACTTATCCTATGTGACATATGTTCCATGTGAACTCGGCTGCCAGTGCAAATATCTTGCCGAAACTTCGTACAGCTGCTTTTTATAGCTACAGCTGGCATATATATCGAGCCCAATCGAATCGGATTATTGGAACCCACTCGAATCGGATTAACATAATATAAGAAAGTTTTTAAAGCAAACAAAAGAGAAATCTTTTCAAATATTGAAAACCTAAAATATAACAAGAGGTTCTAGTCGGGAGCTTCCGTTTAGGGGAAACCCTGAACCCTCTTCTTCCAACATCAAATGCATATATATATTCTATTTTAGAAGCTATATGTCAAGTTTGGTGACTCTTCTGATTTACCAAAATTCCCCAAAAAACAGGATATCGACATCGATTTTTATCGATTGCTTGGAAACGGAGTAAGTTATCGATTATCGATCTGCGCAGGCACTAGGAGCACCTACACCTAAAATTTCAAGTCTCTAGCTCTTATAGGTTCTGAGATCCTTGAGTTTATACATACGGACAGACGGACGGATGGACAGACGGTCGGACGGACATGGCTAGATCGACTCGACTATTGATGCTGATCAAGAATATATATACTTGATGGGGTGGCAGTTGCTTCCTTCTGCCTGTTACATACATTTGGATTTCGCACAAATACAATATACCCTTATACCCATTTTTAATGAGTTCCGCGTATAAAAAACATTAGAAACGGGAAAGTAAAACTTTAAAGCCCGTGTGGGGTAAATATCTTGGAAAACAGAATATTTTGCCATACAAGAACACAGTTTTTGACCCATTCTTCCTAGAGATCTATATAATATAGTAGTGCGATCTTGTTAAGATTTGGCTCATATGTAAGCAGCTTAGTTTAGAGAGTAATTGTCGGATTTGGTCAAGATAGATTGATAAATGAAAAACTTTTTCATACAAGAGCCCACTTTTCGACCAATATGGTTCCTATGACAGTTATATAATATCGTGATCCAATGTTAAGAAGATGTTGCGTATATATGAGAAACTTATTGTAACTTCCAAATGCCGGATTTAATCAAGATAAAAAAGTTTTCTGTAGAAGAAGCGAGTGTTCCTATAGCAGCTGTATGATATAGTGCTCCGATTCGGAACTATGCAAAGTTTCAAGGCAATAGCTTTAAGACTGGAAGACAAGTTCACATAGAAACAGACAGACGTCGGACAGTCGGACTTGGCTTTATCAAGTCGGCTCTAGATGCTGATCTCATATATATATATATATAGCTTATAGACTACGAGCTATCTTCTTCTATGCTTTATCTAATACAATGCAAGGGTATAAAAAGGTTCATCCACTTTTTTTTTTAGGTGCTTTTATCAGCTGACCCAAAAGCGAGCAACTAAGTATATAATATGCCAGATTAATCCAGTTTTATCATTGAGAAAACTCAAATTGTCAATTGTTTTGTTTTCTTCTTCAGCGGCGTTTCAGATAAAGCCCACTTTTTACTCAATTCAACAGTTTTGCCATTTGTGGTTTATGAAGCAATAAAACGAAGGTTCTTTGTATCTTGAGAAGTTCGTAGATACTCGCTTTGAGGTCTTGTGCTCTTTTCTAATTATATCATATGAAGATATTTTATCAAATTTGTTTTCGTTTTAATTTTTTTTTTCTTTTGTTTTTTATCTCTCTTTGATAATTGTTCTGATTCCTGCAATCAATTTTTTTTTTAAAGTATTTAGTTCAATTTCCTGGCCAAGGCACAAAACCGTAAAACAAACAAAAAAAAAGTCAATTCGAATTAAAAATTTTGTTGAAAATGGGATTTCGCAGCGCTTTCTAAGTTTTTAGAATATTTTTTGAGTGTTGAGCAAGTGGCCAAATGGTTTTTAGCTTCTCTTGCCTGGCGAGAGAAGCGAACAGATAGTCGTAAAATTAATCATAGAGTTTTATGTTCAACAAGACTTATCTTGAAACACGTTGATAGCGTTGCTTGGCAGTCATATTTCACTTTTGATTTCCCTCAGCTGACAGACGTCGCGCCTCGCCCGCCCGTTACCGAAGCCAATTGTGAAAACTCCCTCGACATGGCATCCAATCTGAAGGCTCTGCTTGCCATGCTCCTTGTCTTTGTCGGCTGCTGCAGCAACGTCTACTTTCTGGAGCTGATCATCAAAATAGATCCCGGCGCGGGCAATCTGATCACATTCCTGCAGTTCCTCTTCATTGCGCTGGAGGGTCTCATCTTCACCTCCAAGTTCTTTACGGTGCGTCCGAAGATCGCGCTCAAGGATTACGTCAAGCTGGTGGTGCTCTTCTTTGGCGCGAATGTGTGCAACAATTATGCGTTCAACTTCAACATACCCATGCCCCTGCACATGATCTTCCGCAGCGGCTCGCTGATGGCCAACATGATCATGGGCATCATATTGCTCAAGAAGCGCTACAATTTGAGGCAATACAGCTCCGTGGCCATGATCACGGCGGGCATTGTGCTGTGCACTCTGGTCTCCAGTGGCGATGTCAAGGACAATACGCATCATTCGCTCAAGGTGGAGACCTCATTTTCGGACGTCTTCTGGTGGAGTGTGGGCATCGCTCTGCTCTCCGTCGCCCTGCTAGTCACGGCATACATGGGCATCTACCAGGAGGTTATCTTCAAGCGGCACGGCAAACATCCCAGGGAGGCGCTCTTCTTTACGCACATGCTGCCCCTGCCCGGATTCCTAATCATGGCCAGCAACATAGCCCAACACTGGAAGATAGCTGTTGCCTCCGAGACGGTGGCTGTGCCCATGCCAGGCATCAGCTGGTCCCTGGCCTTTCCGCTGATGCTCTTCTATCTGCTGTGCAATGTGGTCACCCAGTACATCTGCATCAGCTCGGTTTATGTGCTGACCACGGAGTGCGCCTCGCTCACTGTCACTTTGGTGGTCACGCTGCGCAAGTTCGTCTCGCTGCTCTTCTCCATCGTCTACTTTCGCAATCCGTTTACGCTCAGCCACTGGCTGGGCACCGTTCTGGTCTTCTTTGGCACCATACTCTTTGCGGATGTGCTCAATCAGCTGCTGGAGACGTACAGGTTGCGCCTGGAGAAGCGCTTCGAGGCGGCGCCAAAGACCATTGAATACAGTCGCATTTGAGGCTTAAGCTAATATATACATACATACATATATATAAATTATTCTCTTTATATATTTATATGTACCTGTGTTCCATGTACCTGTGGACGGACACGCATTTTATAAAGCATTCATTTAGGATAAGTAAACAAATTGTTTTTTTTTTTTTAATGGGACTCACTCAGCAAATAGTATGTGTATGTGTATGTGTGTATGTGTGTCTGTGTATGTGTTTGTATATATATATATATGAGTTAATACTTATGGGAAATCGGAAAAAATCGTGTTATCAGTTCACACATTCGCACAAAAATGTTAACATGTAAAATTTAAATGCTCAGATAGGCACAGAGAACAGAGAACAAAACGAGTGGCAAAAAAAAAAAAAAATTAAATAAAATATATATCAGATATATATATATATAAAAGAGGGGATATTATATAGCATATCTAAATAGGTATAAAATACACGATTCGTTTGACAGTTGGACATGAATATAGCTGGAATTATAACAGCCGCAAAAACGGTTGGCAAATTTAAGTACAACAATCCTATTGCTCATCCTTGTCCTTGGCACCGTGCTTCAGAATGCGTGTGAATTCCAGATAATCAAATAGGCCATTCTTGATGGGCGCCTCACGGTACATCTCATCCACCTGGCCGGAGAAGAAAAACGTTAAGAAATGCAGCTAATTCCCAATTGCAAGCAAGCACTCACATCTTCATCTGTGAAACGATCGCCCATTGTGGTGAGCAGCTCGCGCAGCCTGTCCTCCGGCAGCACGCCCATGTTCTCCTCATCGAAACAGCCAAACGCATTCTTGATAACATCCTCCGGATCGGTGCCCTGCAGCCGTTCACCGAAGAGCGTCAGAAACATGGTGAAATTGATGGGGCCCGGCGCCTCATTCATCATCCCATCCAAATAATCATCGGTGGGATTTTTGCCCAGCGACGCGAGCATATCATGCAGATCCTCCTTCTCCACGAATCCATCCCGATTCTGATCGATCATATTGAAGGCCTCCTTGAACTCGGCAATCTGTGCCTGATCGAACATGGCGAACACATTGGAGGTGGCGCGCTGGGCGCGTTTCTTTGTGGTGGCGCGACGTCCGGCGGTTTTGCGGGAAGACATCTTCGAGCTGGCTGTGTGTGTGTGTGTGTGAGTGTGTATTCGATATTGGTGATGTGTGTGTGTGTGTGTGTGCGGTTCGGTTTTCTAAAGCCAGAGCATGGAAAATGTAATAGGAATTAGTTGCAATCGAATAAGTCTATATATAGCCAGGGTATTGCTGCAGCGGCAAGTTCAGCGCAAGCTGCAAACTGTGTCAACATAAAAATAAAAAATAAATACAAATTCAATAAGCAGCAACTGCACCCGACTGCGCGATACCCTGTGCAAGAGTCAATGTGGCCTCACAGAAGTAGCTTAAAATAGCTTAGCTTGAAATAATGTTAAAATTGAGCTAGAGTTATTTAAAAAAAAAAAAAAAAAAAAAACATTAAATATTCATGCAAGTAATCTTACTATTAATTAATAATAGACAACAGTTAAGTGCCAACTAATATACCCTGCTACACTTTGTGAGCAGAGTATAAAAACAGACACCGCACACACACACACACACTCACAAGTAGCCGCGGCAGCGGAATATATGTATGTGTGTGTGAGTCATGCAGCCAAAATGGCAAAAATGACAACGTCAACGACTGACTCCATATCTGTATGTGTGCGTGTGTGTGTGTGTGTGTGTGTTTATCAATGCGGTTTCGTTAAATTTCAATGAATAACAAAAAAAAGCACACACACTCACAGACACAAATACAAGCACAGCCTCGCTTAATTGAAAGCCCATAAAAGGAATGAAAACAGCAGCCGAAAAGCGCGACTTTTGTGTACGTGTGTGTCATCCCCACACACACACACTCACACACACACAGAGGCAGTTGTGTGCAGCTGCTTAAAATAAGCCACAGCCGCGCCCCATTTGTTGCCCCCAAATGCGCTGCTATCACGAATTCCACGTAAATCACTTACAAAGCGTTCAACAGTGCTCTGCTGCTTGTTTTCTTTTATAGGGCCGCGACGCTGACTCATACACACACAGACGCAGCACAAGCAGAGCGCTGGGCAGCGCAGCAACTGAACGATCGCCGCAATATTAGCTTTGTATTCTTGTTGATTGTATTCATTTTGTATTTGGCTCAATTAATTGCACTTATACTTACAGCTGCCGTTAGGTACGTTTGGTTTTTAATACTTTTAATTAAACTGTTGCCGCTGCAGCTAATTTCTTGTGTTGTATGATGTTTGCACAGATGACAAATGCTGTTTGTATCGATATGGACGATAGCTTTTATATTCGATACGATAAATGCACTTCCAGCCGACAGGCAGCTCTGTGCAGTGTGACCGTATTTTTAGTTCTTGGTATTTTAACATAACAGCTGTGATGTTAAATTAAGGCAAAGTAAGCGTTCGGACCATAAAGAAGTATCAAATTTGTTTGATTTTGCATTAATTATTACAAGCAATGCAGTCTAAGTCTCTTAAATTGTTATAGAATGTATTTCTGCTACTACTCAAAATGGCACATAGCCTTGGCCAGCAATGTTAACACTATACATATGTTAATGCACTGCAATATTTGCAACGCCTCTGTAAAAATACTTTGGACAACTTACTACGTAGCTAAATGAACATTTATTGAACAAAACAACTTAATATTCAACTTGACCCACAAAGCACTTGTTGCCAACTCGCCGTAACGCACTGCCAACTCGCAAAACAGCTGCGCAGCTTGGGCACACTTTTAAAAGTTAGCTTCGTTTATAGTGTGACCAGCTGTCAGTTAGTGATTTTATGCCAAAAATATCAATGCTGTCATATTTGGCGCATATTTTCGCACACAGCTCAGCCACACTGTCGACAGTGGCTGAAATTCGAAGCGCAGCAAATACACACGGCGACGCAAGAAGGGCCAAAATAAACAGCAACAGCAACAGGGGCAGTCGACAAAACGGATTTATTAAATGCACATGCATATTTATTTATAAACTTGTTAGCCACAGAAACGTGTTATAAATGCGCCACAGTCGCGTCTTCGCTTTGCCTCGTCCGTTCTAGTGCCAAGTGCAATTATCGAGCGCAGCCGCTGCCGCCTCCTTCGTTTGTTGTCGTCTTCGTTGTTGTTGTTGTTTTTGTTGGTGTTTGTGTGTTTTTTTTTGTTGTTGTTGTTGTTGTTTTGGGTGCTAATATTTTGTGTGCTTGTGGAAATTCTATTCAATTCTGTTGCGGAAATTAAGTCGTGTATCTCTGTCTGTGTCGCTGTCTCGACGTGTGCGTGTGTGTGTGTGTGTGTGTGTGTTGGTCTGTGCCCGTGTGTGTGAAAGAAAAAGGTGAAACAAAAAAGGCGCAGTTGCGGCTGCCGCCGCCGCAGCCACAGAGCAGCGCAGCGGCCCCAAAGCGCTGAACAGCGAAGCATTCGTATGCAAGATTTGTCGCTGTCGTCATTATTATTGAGCGTCGACGTCGCCGCGCTGCGTCCGGTTTAAATTCAATCAAGCGGCAAGCGAAATAAAGCACACGCAACAACAACAAATAAACGGAAAAACCGAAAAAAAAAAAAAAAAAAAAAAAAAAGTAAAATACTGAAATAAAGCCATTGCCAACGGCCGCATTGCTGTTGTTTTTGTTCTACGCATTATTGCCTTTGAACGAAGCTTTAAGAGCCTAACTACCTCGCCCCCGCAAATGCGCCGCTAGCTTAACGAAGCTTGCGATCGTGACGTGAACCACTCGTGAGTGCATTCAACTCACGCACGCACAACTCACGCATGCTGCTGGCCACGCCGAGAACAACAGCAACAGCAACAACAAGCAGCCAAAATGATGCAGCAGGCGCAGCGTCTATTGTGAATCTGCCTGCAAAACATAACGAAACTCTTGTTAAGCTCAAACCGACCGCGTCGCCGCCAATCGCAATGCTTGCTAACGTGCCGTCAACATCGAGCGCTGTCGCTGCCTCTGCCTCTGCCACTGCCTCTGCCGCTGCCGCTGTTGCCAGCAACGTGACAGCGGACGCTTGTGATGAGCGCACACGGCTTTTGGGCAGCACACCGACGCCGCCGCTGGCAGCATCGCCGCCGACAACGTTGGCGCTGCCTCTGCCGCTGGTCCATGCAGCGACGCATCCGTCCCGCAGCAGCAACAACAACAACAATCACAGCGGCGCCAACAATAACAACGACAACGATCTGGAGGCCAGCAACAATAATTACAACAACAACGAGAACAATCGCAGCGACGTGGACGATCTGTCCGAGGAAACGGCCACAACGGCTGGCGCGGCCGACTCCAGCGATCAAAGTGATAAATTCAACCGCCCGCCCACCAATCAGAAAAAGCCCAAGCTCAGCAAGCTGGGCACCAAAAGCGTTGGACTCAAACGGTACGTAGGCTCAAAAGCTTTTCTCCAAACAGCTATCAATCTCTCTCATCTCTCTCTCTCTCTCTCTCTCTTTCGCTATGTGTCCTGTGCGCTTGCAGCGTATCGTTTGGCTCTTCCAAAGGCTCCATGGTGGAGACTTTAGTATTTGAGACGCCAACGCCGCTCTCTGAGCATGTGGAGCCCAACTTTGGCTTCGATGCGGCCGACGCTGCCGGCGCTGCTGCTGGTCAGCCGCCGCAAGCAATAACAGCAGCAGCGACGCATTTACCGCTAGTCAGCAGCAACAGCACTTACGGTGACTATGCGAAACTGAATATGGACGACAGCGGCATCGAGGTGCAGGAAGAGTGAGTATTCCATAGAAGAAAGCAACAATAAAAGACAAAGAGAAGATTTTAGCACTAAGCATGTAATTAGTGCAAGCGTATTGGAATTAGAGATTGGCGGTTTCGTTAAGTGCAATCAGTGTGCGTGACGTCACAGTTTTTGGTTTACTTATGCAAGCAAATGCGTCATTCACGATGGGAACCAAAATTTAACGACACTATAAAACAATTAAGCGATAAGTGTGAGAGATATGAAAGAGAAGGGCGGGCAACTCACAGTTTTGATCAGCATTCAAATTAACAGGATTTTATATCTATGTTATGCGGCAGCGAACGTGATGCCACAGCTTGAAGTTTATTTATGTAAGCAATGCGAGCTACCTCATGGGAACCAAGACTTAACGAAAAATGAAAAGCAAGCAAAAAAAAAAAGTGAGGGTATTGCAAGAGAGGAGCAGCTAAAAGTTTTAACGAGCAGCAGTGCTTGTTGAGCACGAAAACTTAACGAAACAGGCAAGCAGAAAAAAGTGTTGATCACATTTTTAGTGCCCGTTTCGTTAAAAGGGCGTAGATGTGACGTCACAAGCGATTGATTATCAAAGCAGGCGCACAAATTTAACGAAACTGGAAAATATAATCGAATAAATTTTACATAATTTCACTAATTTGTTATGATGAAAGCCAAAAAAAGAAACAAACGTTTTTTCTGCAATTCGTGCAGAGCCTGAATTTGACTCACGCGCCCATCTCTAGCGCGCAGCAGCTCCAAGTTAATGAACCCTTTTTTTACACTCTGCTTTGCACACAAGTACCGAGTTCTTGTTTTTGTATGTGCCCTGAATTAGGCCTACTTTTATCGCTCATTAAAACAAAAGCCAAAAAAAAAAAAATAAAGCACAAAAGCGCATCAGAATAATGAGTTTTTAGTGTTTTGTGTTTTTTGTATTTATTTTGGCAGCTTTCACTTGATATTTGAGGCGAATTCATAACTAAGCCGCCGGCTGAGCTGGCATTAAGCCTAAATCAGACACGCCCCCTTTCAGCCCAAATAGCATGCAATGAACTCTGTGGCTGCCTCTCAACACAGCAAACACAAACAACCCCGCGCCAAAAGATAAACCCTAAACTTTTTAATCGATAATTACGCTGGAGTTAAAACACACACACAGACACACACACACACACAAACTTCATTTTACGATAAGATACACGCACACAAACAGTTTAATACAGGATGCTCTGTTTACCAACTCCAGTTGCTCTTCCTCTTCCGCTGTCTCGCTCTCTCACTCTCTTCTCTGCCGGCCTGCCGCTCTGACCCATTCCATTTTGCATGCCACCACCAACAACTCCAATTGGAGTTTTTGTAACTGTTTCTATCTGCGCCGGCGCTGCAGTTGCGCGTTCTCAGCAGCAACAGCAGCAGCAGCAACTGCCGCTGCAAAGCTTTGAATACCGTTAAACTGCGCTGCCGTCGTCAGTGCTTACATAATGGCGCGCTGCGTGTATGTGTGTGTGTGTGTGCATTTTAAGGCATGATGTAGGTCAACTTCATTTGGTGGTTGTTGACCCACATCTTTTTGGGCCTGCTTAGGTGCCTCCGTGTCTATGTCTGTGTGTGTGTGTGTGCGTGGGCGTTGCTCATTAAATGCGCCACTCCCACACAGCACCTTCATAACCAAGCCCTGCCTTAAGCTGCCCATCGATAAGCCGCCCACGCACTTTTGTTTACGTTTTGTTCTATTGCTTTCGGTCAGCTCTGCGTGTGGCCACATCGATAACATGTGCAATTGCCGATAACACGCAGTTTGGCGTTGCCAGAGCTGTCAAGCTCTCACACACTTTTGACCTTTCCCATATGCGTGTGCGTGTGTGCGTGTGTGCTTGTGTTTCCGTGTGAGCTTTAATTCGCTGGTTGGTCGCTCGCTTCAAGCGCCGCGTGATGTCATCGAGTGCCACTTGCTGTATGGAATATTCTTTCGTTCACAATATACGAACAAAACAGTTAGCTAATTTCGTAAGCACAGTTATCTTCGATGTGCCGAAGATGAAATACACTTGCTGACATAGCGCACGTACAGTGGCCGCTCGCTAAAGACGACGAACTTTCTTAGAAAAAAAATATTTATATACATATATGTATGTATTTTATTTAAATTCAGTTTACAACAAAAAATAATTGAATATTACTCCATGGTGTAGGGCATGTGACATATTCGTTAATAAACATATTATGCCCAATGCAAGGGTATGCAACTTGAGAAGAATACGAATAGGCAACAGCATTTGCTGTTATTATTGATTATGTCTATGCGATGAGATGAGTTGGGTTGGGTTGGGTTTGTGGTGTGGTGAGGTGAGGTGAGGTGAGGCTGTGGCATTCACAGTTGGCCCGCACCGAGACCCAGATACCGAACCGAGCCCGGACCCGGACCTCGATCGGGCAGCAATTCGTTGGTAATTTTCAAGTGAATGTCTTGAAATTCGAGCACCTTGCGCTTGTGTGTGTGTGTGTGTGTGTGTGCCCATATTAATCTACATACGAGATATCTACTGTGAAAGTACGTGTGCGTGTGTGTGTGTGTGTGAGCTGTCAGTCAGTCGATTGATTTTCCGGTGCCCCACACACTTGACAAGCATGTCAGCAGGAAGAAGAAGCAACAGCACCAGCAAAAAGTCAGCCATTGTCACATTTTGTATATGTAATGCTAACGGTAATTGTGCCGCTGGTCAGTCGCGCAGTCAGTCAGCCCTATTACCTACATACACACACACACACACACACGCACGCATACACAGAGACGCGCGCGCATTCTGTACGTGCGCTCTGAATAGTTTGCGGCGGCGGCAATCGACAACAATAGACAAACAGCGTCCCCAATTGTCAGCATCAGCGGCCGTTGCCGCCCGCCCGCCTGCCCGCTTGCCTGCCCGCCTGCCTGACTGCCAAACGGCGCCGTGTGGCAACCCTGTTTATTAACTGTCAAGCACAGTTGCCCTGCCAAAAGCAACAAAATAGAATATGGAAAACAAAAAACAAAACAGACGCGCGCTGCTGCTCCCGTTTCAATTTTTGTTGTTGTCTGTGTGTGCCTCTCCCCCCCCCCCCTACTCTACCCCTATTACTCATTCTTCACACACAGCTCGAGCGATTTCCATTTATCAGTCAGCTTCCCCAATGGCTCTCGAGATTACCTTTTTATATAGTTACGTGTTTATGTTTCTTATGTTATTATTTTTATTTTTGTTCGCGCTGTGTATAACAGCAACAGCAACAGTAGCAGGAGAGAGAGAGAGCGCGCGCGAGAGCTGGAATGAGAGAGCGCGAGCGTGCGCTCTTTGGTTGGGGCCGCTCTCTCACATTACTTTGCATTTTTGTGAGTGCGCAAAAAAAAAGTGATGTCATGTTTGTTGGTTTAACAGCGTTGCCAGATGTGGCGCGCTGCCGCATTATTGTTTGTTTGTTTGTTTTCATTATTACAATATGCGTTGTTACCATTGTTGTTGTTCATCTTATTGCGCATCTGCGACAACAGCAACAACAACACCAGACAATCCAAACACGGCGCATTAAAATGGCAATTGGCGCAGTTCGACAGTTTTTTTTTTTTCCTTTCATTTTTGTTGTAACAGCTGCCAAATATCCGAAATTGCCGCCTTTTCTGTTTGTTTTCATTGTGGTCAAAGATTTCGGTGCGCATTTCCCATTCAGCTTTTTTCTCTCTCTTTCTTTGCTTGTTTATGTTTTCTGCGTAGCAACAAAAATGAAAGAAAGTGATTCTACAAAAAAAAAAAAACATTCAGCCACCTTTTACGATCAGTGAAATTAGGTTTATTTGAAAAGAAACATGTCTTTACAAAATTTAAATTGAAAAAAATTTGCTCATTTTCATTTTCGTACACCATTGGGTACGAGTTTTGTATATTTACTTAAGTATTTATCAAGTTCAAATTTTTGAAGTCAACAAGATAAAATTCTTTATTCAATTTGCCATTTTTTTGGCAATATTAAATAAGGATCATAATAAGGCTATTTAAATATTTACAAATTCATGTATTTGCTGCATAGCGCTAAAATACTTAAGCACTTGTCAATATAGTTAATTTATTTTAAACATTCAATTTTTCCTCTTAAAATTAGTTGCTTTTTTGGATTTAATTCATTATGTTTTTTTTTTTTAAATATGTTTCAAAAATACATCGCAGTTAATTTCCAGAACCAAAAAAAAAAAACTTGTCAGGTGGCAACCTCAACGTGTGAACTTCACTGTTGGAGAGCGCGCGCTCGCTCTCTTTTGCCACTGCGGCTCAGCAGCAACAACAACAACAACAGCAGCAGCAGCAGCAGAGCAGAGGCAGCGGCGCGCGCGCTCCTGCAAACATTTTGTACGTGTATATATATGTGTGTGTGTGTGTGTGTGCGTATTGTATCTTTTACTTTTTAGCAGCAAGCTTGCAAGTTTAGCTAGGCAAACGCAACGACAACGCCAAACAGCCAACAACAAACGAGAATAACGTGCGGGGCGCTCGTCCGCTCACTGCTTGGAATTGCCGTCTTCTTCTTCTTTACTACGCCGTTGTTGTTATTAAATTTGTTTTTTTTTTTTTGTTCGTGTTCCGTGTTGGTGAGTTGTTGTTGGTGTTTTTTTTTTTTTTTTTGTTTTTCGAACAACCCCAGCAGCCCAGCGCAAACACTCGCGAGAGTCGTGCAAAGGGCAGAGACAACAACAGTTCGGACGGACTTGACGGTGGTCGCAAATGTAAAACGCGCGTAGAATCGCAAAAGAGGAAGCAGAACGCTGAAAGCACACAGCAGAAGAAGCAGCATTGCTAGCAGCAGCTGCCGAAAGTCAAATTGTCAAGTGCGTGAATTAGTTGTTAACAAATTAAATGCCAACCAAATACCAAGTGACAGTAACAAAATACAATAACAACAACAACAACAACAATTGCAAAAGTCAATCGTGCGTGCCAAAGAGGGACACATAAACACACACACACACACGCACACATACACTAACACACCGCAGCAGTCAGTGCAAGTGGTTGGTGTATTGGTTAGTGGGTGTTTGAGAGAGCATGAGAAGGAGAGTGACAGAGCGCGGGGCAGTTTGCACTCACTATACCCACCGCAGCAGTGTTGGTAAATGCATGCTTCTATAAATGCCAAAAAAGAAAAGAAAAAAAAAACAATGGCAAATAATATAGTAAAGCAACAAAAGTAGGCAAATTAAACAATGTGAAAGTAATTTGTGCCATTGTTGTGTATTGTGATTCGCCACACACACACACACACACACTCTCATAAACACACTGTTACGCTTTGCCAGTTGCTGTTGTTTCTGTTGTCCATGGTGGGATGCGCGCAGTGAGTTCATCGCAAAAAATAATACACACTAGCAGCCCCTCATACCCCTACATACCCCGCACTCTGTCACAGGCCTCGTTTACCCGCCAACACCACTTCGCCACCCCATTTGCCACTCCCCACGCGCGCGCTCTCTCACTCTCTAGCACCAGTTCGCTCTCGCTCTCTTCCTCGCTCTCTCTGTCTAGCTCTGTTAATGCTCTGCGAACGCAATTAAAATACACTGCCTGACTAGCGAAGGCATGTGTGTGTGTGTCTGTGTGTGTGTATATTGCCTTCAACAGTGTGTGTTAAAATATAGTGCCTTGTTTGTACATAAATTAGACATAGCTTTAAGTTTAGACGCTGTTCGTGCCCGCTGCGCCGTTGTTTTTTCTATATATACATATATATATATATGTATATAGGTATGCATATGTATAAACATATGTATATTTGTTTGTGCGCATTTAATATAAATTCTATAATATGGCCATGTGATCGCATTTGTGTTTTAAAAAATTCTTATTGAAAATAAAATGCCGACAGCAGCCGCTGCCGCTGCCGCAGCAGCAGCAGCAGCAGCAGCAGCAGCAGGTACGCGCGCCGCAATGCAGCGCTGCTTTTATTGCATGCGATATGAACAAAAACAAAATGCAAGCCTTTTTTCCAATTGGCATGCAAATAAATTGCTGTTTGTTGTTTTTGTTGCTGCTTGACGTCAAGTGCAAAAATGTTCAATTAACATTTCGTTCAACTGTTAATTTCATTTGCTGTTTTTTTTTTTTTTTTAACGTAACGCGCGGGTGGGGCTCAGTCACTGACACAAATCCACATGCACACACACGCACATATGCATGCGTGCGTACATACAGATGTATGTCTATGTGTGTATGTGGGTCTGTAATTTGTTAAATTAATTTACGCTGCTCTCATTGCCGCCAGCCTGCGTGCGTGCGTGTGCGTATGCATGTGCGTATGCATGTGTGTGTGTGTGTGTGTGTGCTGTGTGACGTCGTCTAAAAACTAATTGAAAGCTCGTTGGGCTGCGCTGCGCTGCCTTGCCGCCTTGCCGCCAAACTTGATGCGCTCATCGCCTGTAAAGAACTCAAAGCAGCAGCAACAACAACATGAGCCAGTCTGGTCTGGAATGAGGCGAAGAGCGCTCAAGTTCGCCGCTGCATTTATGTACTTTCCAACACCTTGCACAACTGCTTTTGCGCTTCGCACTCGCTCGCACTCCCACGCCTGAGGCCTGTTTTCGTTTAAATCGAGCAACAAGTATTTAGTTTTAGTTTCGTTCATTTTTGTTGTGTTTCAATTTATTTGAACACACTTCAAAGGAAGTTTATGATGAGACCCCACTTGCCCCCCCTCTCTCTCTCTCTCTCTCGCCCTCTCTCTCGCACTCGCCCAACCAGCTGGCACTTGAAAAATGAGCAGCAACAAGAAACATTTGAAAAACTTGTTTTTCTGTGCTTGTAACTCTGCTTGTTCTTGTTACAGTTGTTACTGTACTTGTTGTTGTTGTTGTTGTTGTCGCATTCGCATATCAATTTCGGCACATGACGTAAGCTTCACATGCTCAATGAGCCGACGACAACAACAACAACAACAACATTAGTGACTGAATTTATGAAGTGTATTTGAAAAGTAAACAGATAAAACAACTTGGCGTCGGCTGACGAAATCATTTTAAAGTCAATTCGTTTCGATTTCCATTCGATTTGTTACACCTTTGCCAGTCGACGCTTCATAAATACCCTGTAATCAAAAAAAAAAAATAAAGAATGTCGAATTGAAAGCCAGAAGAAAGCTTCCACCTTATATATACTCGATCTGTCTATGCATATATAGATATGCATTTATATTTCTATCACAGCTTGACGTAATTCTTTAAGGCTGCCAAATTGACGCCCTAATACCCTGTATTTTCTATATATAGAGAAAAAAAAAATTCTATAGAAAGATGTGAAAGTTTCGAGTAGTTCAAATCGTAGAATTTATTTTCATATTGAGAAACTCTGATAAAAATTCATGTATTCCTCTTGCATTCTTCCATGCCTAGGTATATATGTATTCAGACTGACCTTACGAATCGTTTTGATGGGTTTCTTTAATACTCCGTTATCGAAAAAAAAAAATAACAAAAAACAAAAATAGATTCATATTTTCATAATATAAGCAAGGTCTTTGATCTTTGGTTCTGTACGTCAAGTGATTCGACTTGTCATTGTATATAATGATGCCTAGCTTTCATACATAAGGAAAAAGAAAAAGCAAAAATAGACATAATATTAACTTTCATCATGAGAAATACCTATCAGAATTTCTATAATATTACGCCTTGTTGTTGTCTTGTTATTATTTTCCAATCCCTTAAGTTTATATATATATATATTTAGGATCCCAGTCAGAGATTATTCAATATTCATCGATAACTTCGGGGAATATCAAGATAAAGTCTTGATTCTTGGCATGCAAATGTTTTAGCACATAATACAACTGATCCGAAAGTTTTGTAATGAACAATAAAGAAATACACAAGTTACCTGAGGTAAATGAGTGAGATTCACAAGAGAGAGCTGTTTACAGGGTAGCAGCCAGTCGTGCATGCGCATCTGGTTCTTAACTTGTCTTGAACAACCTCCGGCTTTTGTATTAGCTGATCAAAAGAACAATAACAAAAAATGACTGGCAAAATGGCCCAAAACTGTCCGACAATAAACTGGGTTGGGGGAAGGGGCAAGGGGCAAGGGGAGGCAGCAGCGGCACATAAAGAAGTCTGAAAAAGCGTAGATCGTAGATCACAATATACAAACAAGCTACGAGAGCATTAAATAGAGCTAAGAATATTGTTTTGCGGCTCGTTTCAGTTTCCAGGAAACAAAGAAATAAACGAAACGCACGGACAAAAAGTCAAATACAAAAGCAAAGGCCAAAAATAGACTGAAAAACTTGGAAAAGTAACAAAGAAGTTAACAAAAAAAAAAAAAAAAAAATGAAAGAAACCAAATTATTCTCTTTTTCATCAACTCTTTTCATGCTTTACGTGTGCTTCGGCTAACAGTTTTTGCGGGCAGAACTTCTTTTTTTTTTGTTCATCTTCTTTAAGTTCTTCTTCTTTCTCGCCAGCCATTTGACTGCTTTGCGACTAGAACTAGTTGGGAATTATGGCGCTGTGCATGTGCCGTGTTTGTCGTTTCCACATGAGAAACTCATCTGATTTCCATAATCGACTTCTTTCTACTTTGAATGTTTTGCTTTGAACATGATGCAATTAAATTTTGCATACGACTCCGCTTATTAGCCAAGTTATGAGTCACAGCTTGGCCTGTGTTTTGGCCTCAGCTGCACACCTTTGTAAAGTTTTCACCAATCGCCTTGGCTCTCGAATGAGGTCACAAATCAATTAGTTTAGTGCAGGGCTCGCTTTGGGTGGCCAACTCGAAAGGGAAGTGTTGAAAAACGATTTAATGGGTTCGTTACAAGAGCAAATATTTATCTATTTTTAAGTAGAGAAAATAATAATTATAGCTAACTTAACAAACGGGAGTCGTTCAGCTGCGCGTGACCGACTAGATGAGATTTACTACGAGATGAACTAGAATATAGGCGAACTAGAATATACAGACTAGAAGATATCTTCTTCCAGTCGTAAACTGGAAGATACCGTATAGAAGATAGACTGGAAGATATCGACTAGAAGATAGACTGGAAGATAAAAGATAGAAGATAGACGGTAAGATATCTACTAGCATATATTTACCAGAAGATAGAGTAGAAGATACTTAATGGGAAGACTATATTACAGGATAAACTGGAAGATAGACTAGAAGGGAGACTGGAAGGAAGACTAGAAGATACTATGTAGGAGATATCTGGAGGATACTAAATAGAAGATAGACTGGAAAATACCAACTAGGATATATCTAATAGATGATAGATTGGAAGATAGACTGGAAATTAGACTGGAAGATAGACTGGAAGATATCTACTGAAGATAGACAGCAAAGGAGACTAGAAGATACTTACTAGAAGATATCTACTAGATGGTAGACTGGAAGATAGACTGGAAGATATCTACTAGAAGATACACATAAATATGGGATAATATGTTCCCAAGTAACTTCGCTGTTTACATTCCGATCTTAATCAAATTTGCAGTGCTTAAATATGAGATTACAAAGTGTGTAAATTACCAAGACGCAAGGCTTAATCTTCTTTTAATTGTTGGTTATTTGAGGAGAAGCTTACCAAAAGTGAAATACTTAACGTGAATTTCACATTTGTCAAGAAAACGCAACAAACATTGAAAATGCGATCAGTTATTTTCTTATGTCGATTGTAACGTCAGAATATTGTGATACCTGTGCTCGTTTAGCTTGTAAATAAAAAATTGTGTGCAATATATATTTTAATTGTGTTATATCTGAAACAAACGTGTACAAGAGCTAAGCTGTCGCAAATTCAAGCTTCGCTGAGATACTTTGAAGGGAAAAGCTTTTCAAAAGACCAAAATCAGAGCTTGTTTATATAAAGTGGGTCAAGCGGTTCGTTCTTGTCGAGTAAGTTGCTTTTAAAGAGCTCGTGGCAAACCTTAGAGGTACCTTGTAACTTTTAGCTTGTACCTTATACCCCTCACATTGTACCTTCACCCTGTATCCCTTATCCATTTATCTTCTCCCTTTATCCTTGATCCTCTTCCTTATTCCCCTTACCTTATTCCGTGTACCTTATATCATGTGCTTGTACTTTGTACCTTAAACCCTTTACCTTGTACCTTATGCTGTGTACTTTTTACCTTATACCCTTTACCTCATCCCTTTACCTTATCCCATTATCTTATACACTTTTCCCTTTACCTTTAAATCTGCGCTGTATACTTTTTACCTTATTTCTTGTACCTTATAACCCGTTACCTTGTTCCTTCTACCCGTTATCTTACGCTTACGCCTCATATTATTTGCCATTTAAGCGGCGAACAATTGGCACATAAAATGCGCCTAAAATTCGCAATAAGTTCAAGCACAAGCTTGGCAAACGGTAAAACGCAACGAGCGCTAGTTTGCTTATAATTCTCAACTGGTTTAAGCTCAACCCTAAAGAGAAGCTTTTGCAATTATTTGTTTTGTTTTTTTTTTCTTTTCAATTTGGAATGTTTTCAATGTGTCTACTTCTATGCCATTTGAGCATCGCTGTTGAACACATTTCGTGCTTGTAATTCGCAACTGGTTTTAGCGCAGGCTTGCCTTAATTAGTGCACAGAGTTGGTTAACCTTGTTGCTGGCATATGTTGTTTTTTCACGTTCGAGTTGCAGCGAGACATGGAAATTCTCAAGGGACACAAGCAACACTTCCCGGACGGGGATGTGGCAAAGTCCAGACTCCAGAGTTGGGCAACGTCAAAAAAACTGCCTCTCTCTCTTTCTCTCTCTCTTGTTATATAATGAATGCGACATTGCGTGTGGCACGCGCTGAGATCCAAAGCAACTCGTTGCGTTGCGGAGCTGGTCGAGATTAGTGCGGTCCGGTCTTGCCATGTTAACAATTTCCATATCTGAACGAAATTCAATTGAAGCTATATGAAAAAAAAAAAACAAAAACCAAATAATATATATAATTGAAAAGTTCAACAAGCTCGAACACAATTGGCAAATGACTTAATTTAATTGACATTGAATTTAATTGTAAGGCCAGCGAGAGTGTGTCGCGATTTCTTCTTGCGAAAACAATTTCAATTTGCAATCCGAGCTAAATAATTTTCCATTATTCTATTGCAGATCGGAGCGTTCGATAGTGCGCGTTTCCATTTACCAAAGCAGTCAACCGCAACAGATTTGTCCACCAGCCGAATATACATTAACGAGTTTTTCAGATAATTTAGATAATACGTTTAGTAGCTACAATTGTAACATAGACTATACGCAAATGGCGACGGCAACGATGCAGCCAGCCGGCGGCCTGGGCCCAGCCTATGACAGACAGCAGAGGTGAGTTGCCAAAACCAATTAAAACAAGCCCAAACAACAATAAGTTCATGTATAACCTCACTTTAATGCAACGTTTTACAGCACTGACTCCGGCTGGGATAATCCGTTTCGTCCCGGCGGCGATCTGTCCAGAGAGGCTGATGAAATTGTTAGCATGATACGTGGTAAGTCGCAGCCTGCTCTACTCTGTGCTCGCTCTCACTCTCATTCTCTCATGCTCTCTCTTTATTTTGGAATAGGTGGCAAGCCCATCACGCCCACAGAGGATCGTACAATAGGCAATGGCAACGCACAGCATGGCGATGATAACTGTAATGGCGCAAGCACTGCAATAGGCGAGACAGTTACCAAAACAAATGTAAGCCTCACGCCGCACACGAAATACCCTAACAGGCTTTAATAGTGCAGTCGAAACTCTTCGCTTTAGTGAGCGGCTATGTTTGAGGCCATGTGTCCGTTAGTCGAGTTTTCACTGTAGTTCGTGCTGTTAGCAAGAATATGAAGCTCGTTTAAGCTAGAGTTTAAGATATCTTCGAGTCTATGTCAAGACATGGCAGACAGTTCCAAGAGATTTCCGACTTTAATCTCTATCGAGAGCTAAAGTTCAGAGACGTTATCAAATCATTCTTTTATTCACATACAAGATAATATATATTTCAAGTTATACAATAGAGACACAGTTTCTGAATGATATATATCCTCATAGGTCTTCCATAAGGTCATAACAAATCTCTCGGCTCTGTAGTACCTTAGAACGCCAGAGTCTCGTAGATGTTTCCAGCTATTCTATGCTAATGCACAAAACTAGCCTAAAAGCGAGCAGATTGAAATTCTTAAAAGCCACTTTCGCTTTTCAGTTGCAAAGAAAATAATACTCATACGAGCTTAAAGTCAAGTGTGTGACAATTGTGAAGCAGAAAGAGTTCCTTTCACCAATTAGTTGGCGCATGTTTTAGAAGAGATAAGAAAATCATATTAAATGGACATATTTCCGGAATAGCTTCTTGTTGTTACGCAGTACTACAGTTTATTGAAGTGCACTCGTTAAAGTAATATACTCGCTGGCGCTTGATCGTTATTCGTTGAAGCTCGCAGGAGTTCAAGTGCACTCGTTCAAGTCTTCTTGCTGAAAATCGCTCGCTCGAGTTACATGCTCGCCACAATTTGCACTCGTTGCAAGGCTCTTGCCGGACGACAATCGCTGAAATTTACTCGTTCAAGCAAGCTCGCCACAATTTGTACTTTTTCCACAGTTAAATATTCCTTACGATTCGGCTCTTGCCGAAACGCACTCGGTGAAATGTACTCGTTGAAATATACTGGTCACAATTTGTACTCGTTAGACAGTTAAATATTCTCTACAATTGGACTCGTTACAATTAGCTTGCCGAGATGCACTCGCTGAAATGTACTCGTTATAAGTAGTTGCTGCAAAATGTGAATTCTAATCTGGGTAATTCTTCCAATTCTGTTGCAGCTCTCGCAGAATCAAGCGACAGCACAAAATGGTACAAATTCCCACGGCAGCAAGGTGGCCAGCTCGACAGGAGCAGGAGGTGGCGGCGGTGGTGCAGCAGCGGTAACAGCAGCTGGCAAAGCGGAGAGCAATAATGGCGTCACTTCTCTGGCTCAAGTCTCAAAGCAAGTGGTGCCTGGACCAACTTCGGCTAGTCACGTGGTTATCGACGAGAAGAAGAACAAGAAAAAGGGCTGCTGTGTGGTGCAATAATCAACGAGAGCGAGAAGCGACAACAACAACAGCGAGAGAAACACACACACATACACACCGACACAGACAACCACACATGCAAACAACTAGAGGCAGAACACAGACGAGACGGACGAAACGCCGAGCAGAAGCGAGAGAGCAGAAAGAGCGAGAAGCCCAGCACAATGCATGGGCGTCGGGGCTAGGGTTAGCGATGGGGCGTATCATATTTAATGTTAATGTTAAATGCTAATTTTTTGAAGGGGGGAAAGCAAAACCGAAGCTGTTGATATTTAAATGCTGCTGCATTCAAACGCTTGCTTTTACAATACAAAACAAACAGCAAAAGAGAACAGAAGCAAATGCAATAACACAAAACAGTAAACTAAACGAACACACACACGAAAACAAAATGAGACGCAAGCTCTCTGAACAGAACGGAACGAAACAGAACAGAACCAAGAACAGAATATGTAAACAGTAACAGTGAACAGTTACAATTACGACCAACAGCGGCAGCTAACAGTGCGCGCCTAACAGCGGCTGTTAACAGCTAACAGCTGTTGCTATCGCTGTCTCACTCATTAACTCAATGCAGTGCGCTATAGCTGTCGCTGTCTAACCCACGTGCAGTTGCAGCTTAACTTTAAAACTATGATATATATATATAGAATGGATATGCATGCGCGTATACAACGTATATATATATATATATATATTTATATATTTGTTAGTCTGGATATATATATATGTATATTTATGAAAAGCTG
Source organism: Drosophila virilis (assembly GCF_030788295.1). NCBI lineage: Eukaryota > Metazoa > Arthropoda > Insecta > Diptera > Drosophilidae > Drosophila > Drosophila virilis. The sequence continues at coordinate 6,139,143 of NC_091543.1, forward strand.
ATGCTACAAAAATGAACAGAACAGCCGTTGTTTATTATGATGCTGTTTGTATAATTATATATATATATATATATATATATATATATATTTTCCTTATTTTCTTTTTTTTTTTTGTGTAATGTGACTCGACTTTATATACATACATACATATAATATACATATATATATATTTTTTTTCGTATTCGTAAAATTAGTGCAGCTTTTTAAAGGGTATTTAAAAAGTCGATAAAGAAAATGAACAGAAACAGTTTTGCCTGCATGCATAAATGAGAAAAGAACAGGAAAAAAAAAGAAAAGAACAAAAAAAAAACAAAAAACAAAAAAACAAAATGTATTTATTTTTTATTTATATGACGATGAAAGTAATGAAATTAAACTAAATGTTAATACCTTAAACAAATTATACAACAAAACAAATTATACAAAAAACAAATATACAAAATACACGCATATATACACACACACACACACACACACACACACGCACACGCACTTGAAAGCAAAGAGCGCGTAAATAAAAAGCTTGCAATATTTCAAGAGCCCAGTTGGACTCTCACGCATGAATTACGCACCGGATTCAGCATGCTTTCAACTATTAGAGTGGAGTCAATACTTTTGTTCATGGATTTGCCTAAAGCTTTCTTTGGTTGCATCTTTTGACATGCAAACGTAAAGCTCATGTAAAGTCTGCTGCAATTGTAAGCGACTTTTCATGTGGGTTTTTTTTTTGCGTGAAAACACACACACACACACACACACACTCATGTGTGCACATATGCATGCTTGTGTGCGTGCGTGTGAGAGCTTCGATTTATATATATGTATGTATTCTTATTTGTTCTTCGTTTACCGCAAACCGAACCCAAATGCATATGTGTGTGTGTATATCACAACCAACCACCCACCCACCCAAACACACACACACACACACACACACACAGACAGACAGCAGCCTAGTGATATTTGTGCGTATGTCGCGGGTTTTTAGTCCAGCTGCAGCAAATAGAAAGAGCTAAACCAAATAGTAAAAGAGAACACCGAAATGGACCGCCACACACACACACACAAACCCTACACACACACACACACACACACAGCGTAAGCATTAATGTGCTGCATTTGGTAAATGTAATAATAATATTAAACACACACAACAAGAGCGTAATACAAATAAAATACAAATTAAAAGAAACTATATGTAATAGCGAGCCCCGAAATATGTGCTAATTCAAATTCAAATAAAATGCAAAAACAACAACAACAAATCAAAAAAAAAAAAAACTAATGCGAAATCAACAGCAAAAAGAGAAGAAATTAAAGAAATATATAAATGCAAATAATGAAATCAATATTTAATATTGTATATTTCCGATTCCAAAAGCAAACAAATGTTAAGTTATTGTATAAATCCTAAATAAAACAAAATAAAAAAAAAAACAAATTGAAAAACAAATGAAAAGTAAACAACAAGAAAATTAACAAAACGTTCAAAAAACGAGAGCTTTTAATCTTTTTCGTAGCGCTCTCTTAAGCGCAAGCAGATACACGCAAAACTTTGGCACACTTCCAGGCGCGCTTAAAAGTGTAACGAACGCGCTCTTAAGAGCGCGCATGCAATTGCTGAGCTCGTAAGAGCTCCTCCGCATAGCGGGCATAAGAAGCTGCAGGACGCGGAACGAAGCTTAAAAGTGTAAGCGAACGCGCTCTTAAGAGCGCGCATGCAATTGCTGAGCGCGTAAGAGCTCTTCCGCATTGCCAGCATAAGAAGCTGCACGAAGAGCTGCAGGACGCGGAATGAAGCTTGAATGTGCAAGCGAACGCGCTCTTAAGAGCGCGCATGCAATTGGTGAGCTCCTCCGCATTGCGAGCATAAGAAGCGGCAGCAGCTGCGACTGCGCAGTAGCCTTTCACCTTTTGCACAATCAATTCAATTAGGCTAACAAATGCACATAATTGCGGCAGGCAACACATAAACATAAATAACATTTATTTAATTAATCTTCAGGCATGGCGCCATTAGCAAATAGTCTAAACGAAGTTTGTATGCCCTAAAAAGTTGACGAAATGTTATCCATATTAGTTAGCGAAGAGAGAGCGCCGGGAAGTGCTCGTCTGTTATGTTAATTAACATATGTGAAATGTTAATAAGCAATTTACCAATATGATATTAACAGAACTTTTTCCCTTCAATCTTTTGAGTGCAAATTTTTATTTTGTTTGTGTATAACGTCAAGTAAAATGTGTTAACATATTGTTTAAAGTAATGAAACATCAATAAGCGAATATGCGCATGTAAATTATGTTAAAGATCTGCGATCCAGTCACAGACAAGATGAGGAGAGCAGTGCTGCCAGCTGCTGCTTAAGATGATAAGCAGTAAAAAAAATCCCAACTGTTTGCGGCTAAGAAAAACACTGGAGACGAAATTCATTTCCCTTAAAGAAAGGGAAATTTGTTTAAGGTATTATATAGAAAAGGGAATTATCATAAGGCACGTCTCAACCACAAAGGGAAATATTCAAAGTTGTAAATTGGGAACTTGCACATGCACTTCGAAAAGTATGCACACCAATACGTATATAAGATCATATGGAAGAAGATGTGGCAAGCTGAATCGAAAAGCTGTGGCATATCTGATGCACATGTGCATAGTACACCGCGGATACCCTGCAAAATGAACAGTATGCTCATTAGAACAAGCGGCCCGTTGTCGAAGTCGTAGATGTTGCCAATTTCCTGATGCTAAAACAAAAAGAAAAAATAATACAAAAAAAAAAAAAAAAAAAAAAAAAAACAGAAACAAAAACCTCTCCGAAACACACACGACTTTCAACTATTCGCATCGAAAATTTATGGCTGACATTTTGTTTTGTGGCTGCGCTTTAATTTATGAACTTAATGCGTTAAGACATTTATAACAATTTATCTGGATTTGCGATTGCCTCTTTTTCTTCAACTTCTTCATTTTGGGATTTTGATGTTCGATTAATTGCCAGAGCAGCTGTCAATCTTTTAATTGCTGCGCCTAAGCAGCAGCCGGAAATATCCCATTATAGTGCCTCATGATAGTAAGCGCACACGCACACACACACACACACGCGAAGCTGGCCGAATGATGTATTACTCATGAGCTGGAAGATAAAGTGTTTCCAATCGATCCAACTAGGTATGTATCTATCTATCTAACTATGTATCTGGCTAGTCGAATGTGTTGCTTTTAATGGCCAAACTTGTTTTGACCATATTCCATGACATGACACAACATACAGTGGCGGCAATAAGTCGCCTGACTAAAGCGGAGCTGCGAAAGTATATTGAAATAAAACTGTAGTTAAATAACAGGGAAATATAACAGCTAGAGCTGAGATAAATATATGTAAATATAACTGATGCATTTGTCACACAACACAATACAGGGTATTTGCACGCCTAGCATGCTAATGCAGCCGTTTACTTTTGTCGCGCACTGTACCACCAGCCGCACCCTAATGAACCTAATTTGTGTGTGCGATTATTCGTGCTGCTGCAAATTATGACAGAGCGCAAAGAACAACAAAACTTCGATAATGTGGCCTGCAATAAGAGAGAGATCGCGAGCGAGAGCGAGAGAGTGCGAATGCAAAGAGCAAAGCGCTGTTTTTAATTGCGGCACGTGTAAACACGATAGCAAGAGCAGAACAACAACAACAACCGAAAAAAAACCAAAACAAAAACCCGAAAAATAACAAGCAATTGTGTGTAAGCTGCGCATGTGACACACAAACACACTCGCACACATGCATATGTAAATGAGAGCGAGAGCAGCCTAATTTATGTGTAAAAGCAAATGCAAAAACCAAAATAACAATTGACTGGAAGCTGCGCATGCGACGCACACGCGCACGCGGTTGCCGAGCTAATTTATATGAGCGCATGTCTGCCTAACTAACTGTAAGCATCAAGCCAAGGGGTGTGGGGGAGGGATGCTGTTATTGCTGTTGTCAACGGCGCACGCGCCTGCTGCTGCTCTCAATGACAGCGTACACTGTTGTGCGCATGTGTGTGTGTGTGTCCGAGCTGCTGCCCATGTGTGTATGTGTGCGCGCTTGGAGTCGCGCTGTCTGGCACTGTAAACCCCTTTGGAAGTGGAGCAAGTGTCTTCGGCGTTTTCCATTGATTGAGCCATGTGTGATTTGTGAGCGTTTGCTTTTTACACAAGGGCGCTGCTCGCCGTTAAAAGCATAACAAACTAGCTGAAGTTGCGGCAGTTGCGAGTGTGTGGAGTAAATTGAGCAATAACTGGAAGCATGGAAAGCATGGAAAGCACAAGCTGGTTTTGATTGTGTGTGTGCACTTAACAGCTGCACGCTTAACATAGTGCAATTTTGTGTTTAACATACGACTGTTAAGCATTTATTATGTTAATGAACGTTTGATGGAGTTTTGATTGAAAGCATTTAAACAATTTAATTTTGGCTGGCAAACAAGTTTATTGAGTAGTTAAATTAAAGTCTTAGCTGTTAATTTTTATTGCATCTTGTGACTTGTATTTTATTTAAAAGGCTGAAACTCTAAAGCAGCTATTTTTAGAAGCGTCTCACACACACACACACACACACACGCACACACACACAAAACTTAACGAGCCGCAGAAACTTGCTTTGGTCAAAATTGTAGGGAGGGAGCTTGGTAGGGGGTTTTCAGTGTTGCGGAAAAGTGAAATAAATTTAACTAATATTTAATAAATAACTCGTCAAATGCTCGCACGGCCGAGTTGTGCCCGAATATGGTATTATTTGCAATATTTCTCAACATTCTAGAGCGCGCTGTGAACGGACTTTGTGCAGGAACAATCGCCATAACATGGATTTATGATGGTTTATGCCAGAGTCTTGTGCCTTTTCTTGTCTCTTTTTAATATAATTAGTATTCAAATTATAATTAAAAATTAAAACAGCCAGAAACACACAAACATAACGATTAGTTTTATAGCGTTTCTCTAGCCTTTTTTTTTGCGTCTTTATGACACAATTGGCAAAAGTAGAGAGTATAAAAAAGTTGATATCATATGTTATATGTTATATGTTATATGTTATATGTTATATGTTATATGTTATATTTTATATGTTATATGTTATATGTTATATGTTATATGTTATATGTTATATGTTATATGTTATATGTTATATGTTATATGTTATATGTTATATGTTATATGTTATATGTTATATGTTATATGTTATATGTTATATGTTATATGTTATATGTTATATGTTATATGTTATATGTTATATGTTATATGTTATATGTTATATGTTATATGTTATATGTTATATGTTATATGTTATATGTTATATGTTATATGTTATATGTTATATGTTATATGTTATATGTTATATGTTATATGTTATATGTTATATGTTATATGTTATATGTTATATGTTATATGTTATATGTTATATGTTATATGTTATATGTTATATGTTATATGTTATATGTTATATGTTATATGTTATATGTTATATGTTATATGTTATATGTTATATGTTATATGTTATATGTTATATGTTATATGTTATATGTTATATGTTATATGTTATATGTTATATGTTATATGTTATATGTTATATGTTATATGTTATATGTTATATGTTATATGTTATATGTTATATGTTATATGTTATATGTTATATGTTATATGTTATATGTTATATGTTATATGTATATGTTATATGTTATATTGTTATATGTTATATGTTATATGTTATATGTTATATGTTATATGTTATATGTTATATGTTATATGTTATATGTTATATGTTCTATGTTATATGTTATATGCTAGACAAGCCGTTTTTAGAGTGCAGGGTATATATGAGTCGATTTCCCTTTTGCTTAGGCTTTTTTCATAGGCCATATTCATTTTGATCGTACATTTATTTGAATTGACGATCATCTTGAAATGGGAAGACAAATTGGTTGTTGTCAAGCTGCCGCCCTGGCACGCCCCAATTGGGACGCAGTTGAGATCATTGATGAACCGATCATTGCCGGGTAATCGCTTTATGAACTGGTTCCGCCAATAACTAAATTATGGCCAAATTCGAAAGACCGAGAGCCGCAAGAACATGCGCCTCGCACATCCACCTACCCAAAATATAATCAAAAAAAAAAAAAAAAGAAAAAAAATCACACACATAAAAAGATAAATAAAAAATAAAATAAAAATTAAAATACTATAAACAAGCTGGCGAAAAAAAAAAAACAAGAAAACTTTACGTTTCGGGTAAAAGCAAAACGTGTTTAGCTTTCTATTTAGCTTATGCAAATTTCGACTTTGGTTATTTATTTGTAAGCCATTATAAATATATGCAAAAAACAAAAAAAAAAAAAAAAACGGCGACAACAAAAACTAAAAACAAAATCAAAATAAAAAAATTGATGTAGAAAACACACGGCGTACATAAAAACCGCCATAAAAAGGAGCCCAAAAACAAAAACAAAAAAAACAACAACAACAACAAAAAATGACTGAAATTTTGAATATGCATAACCGGTCAAAGACCACTGTGGAGAACCAGAACCAGAACCAGAACCAGAACCAATACAAACAAAACCTGATTCCAGTTCGGACTCGGATTCACGGACTCACGGATTCACGGATTCATGAATTCGAATTCGATTTCCAATCTCGCTGTTGCCAAATTCGTTAATGGCTCTCCCTCTGCGTGTATGTGTGTGTGTGTGTGTGTGTGTGTGTGTTCTTTTTTCACTCTACTCGCCGTTCTAATTGGCGCTGTCCAGTGTATTTCCTTAAGCTCCAATTGGACTTTGGCAAATAGACTGACTCAAATATACCTGCACCAGTAATATATCATAGAAGTAATATGTTGAATTCTCTTTTAATAATACTATTTAGAGAGAGAGAGAGAAATAGAGATAGAGAGAGAGAGAGAGAGAGGAGGGGGAGATAGATAGAGAGAGAGAGAGAGAGAGAGAGAGAGAAGTAAATAGAGAGTCTCGCAGAGTGAGATAGAGAGAGAGAGAGAGAGAGAGAGAGATACACAGAGCGAGGAAAACAGAGAGAAAAACTAAAGAAAAGAGAGAGAGTGATAAAGAGAAAGAGAGATAAAGAGTTAGCCATAGTGAAACGGATCGAAACACAGGCATAGCTCGAACATGTTTCAACTTAAGACTCAATAAAAACAAACTTTGAACCGGCGACCGCTCTTTAAGCTGGTTCAACATTGCCGTCAATTAGGCATTATCTAATATAAAGTTCACCTCTATCGAATGTCAAGCCAAACTGCATTGACTTAATGCGTATTTATTTCTATCGAAGTTCTTGGGGCTCTGGGCGTGGCATATACCCCTTTGGGGCGCTATTGGGACGGGTATACAAATGATATGGCCAGTTAAAAATTATTTATGGCCCGAAGCCGGGCTTGACAAAAGCGAACAACAACACGAACCAGCTATCCAGCTATCAAATTTCATCTGCCTGGATCTCGCGGTCTGGAATTATGAATAGGAAAAGAATAAAAATGAATAAAAAAAAAAGGCGACGGCACATGGCATGCAAATGCCATAAAATATCAATTATAATCATTTAAATTAATAAGCAACAAAATGCTCCAAATCTGACAGCTAAAGCCAGATCTAAGGCCGGGATCTGGCCCGGCGCTACATAGATCGAACGGGAGCCGGACTCCGAGCTCAGGTCTGAGGCTGAAGCTGAGTCCGAGATATTTTATGTACTTGAAACGTGTTTAGCCTTATTTATTTAGAGTTCTTGATTTTTATATTTGAATATATAAATATGAAATCAAAAAAATGCCATTAAATATTAATGCTATTTAATTAAAGCTCGAACGGAAGTCCGGTTTTGGTAGAATCAAATGTTATCAAATGGAGCAGCTAATGGGTTCGGCTAACATGTTTATGGCTAAGAGAGAAGCAAAAAAAAAAAAAGAAGAGAAGTTGACTGCATTAATTGGCTTATGCTAAATATTATATCAGAACGCATTTGATTGGGGGCCAGCAAAAAATAGTTGTTACCACATTTAAGCTACGTTTTTGAATTCAATTTTTGAAGTAAATTTAACTTACATTGTAAGAGAGAAGCTGAGTAAAAGAAGTTAGGGCCTGGTAATCGCTCGTTTTATGTCACGAGATTTTTAAAAGAAGCTCTTGAAAAGTGAACAGATTTATGCGCTGTAATACTCAATGTGTTCTTTAAGACTGCAGAGAGAAGCGAAGTAAGTTAGTTAGTGAGTATTTAGGTATAGAAATGCATAACAATGTTGTCAAACAGAGACCCACCGAATAGGCAGCTATGAAACTAACTCATTCTCTCTTTCTCTCTCTCTCTCTCTATTAATCATTTGATGAAAGAAACATAACAGTTGCCTAGCTTCTTTCTTCTTATGATAAACAGGGCGAAAGCTGGTGAAGTTAGGAGATATATTAGAAAGGTTTTTGTCGTCTCCCTCTATCTCTCTCTCTCGCTTTCTCTATTGTTCTGTTCTGAAGTATAAGGTATATTAATATATTACATAATCAGCTCTTCCTCTCCCACTCCCTATCTCTCTCTCTCTCTATCTGTCTCTTTCACTCGTCTTCTCTCATTTGCCTCTTTTGCTTTATTTCGCCAAAATACGAAATGCAACCCTGCTGGCTGCGTGACATAGCAAACAGCTTTTGCTATAGCATTTAAGAACGAGTTAATCTTTAATTAGTTATAATTTATGATTTCAGCTAGTTGCTAGTTAGTCATGGCTTACAAATTTAGCGCATGATTCCATGCCACAAATCATCCACGCCTTAAACTTTACATAGTTTTACATATGGCCCGAACGAGTGGACCGAGAACTTTGAATCTGAAATGGATGTTTTGTGCTTCTTGGAAATCTCGTTTCTGTGTTTCTTCATAATTGCTAATTTATCGATCCGCGCGTTTTAATTGCCTTCTTTATTATCCAACGACAAACAATAACAAAAAACAAATACCCAAAAACAAAAAAAAAAAAATCAAAAATGGGCAAAATAAAAAAAACAAACTTCGAATTCGGCGCATTTCAAAGACGATGCGTAACAAGTCGTTGAAGCAGTTGTTGTCGATGTTGTTGTCGTTTCTTTGGAAGCTCTGTGAATTTGCTTAAGGAATTAGGAGGAAATACGAAACACTTTCTTTTCGCTGTCGCCCTGCGAATTAACAATGCAAATTGACTGAAAACAGAGCAATAATTGTTATGTTATCGATAATCTATCGATATTTGCATTTTTTTTTTTGTTTTTTGTTGCCAAACATAACTGAGACTTTTTATGTGGACTATTTTGTGGAGTCTGAGTGAGTCACTCTCAGAAATCAACTTTTGAAAATTGACTTTTATTTGGGGGCGGAATTTATTGATGCGTAGAATCGAAGAACAATCTTTGGCAAGCCGAAGAAAGAATATGTTCCTGATAAGAGCGAAAAAATGCCTGGAAGAGTAAGAAAAAGTTCCTTAAGTAGTTAGAAAAAGTTACTGGAAGAGTAAGAAGAACCTGGAATAACAAGAGCAAGTTCCTGGAATAGCATGGATTTCTGGATTTCTGGATTAGTAAGATAAAGTTCTTGGAAATGTGGGAAAAAGGTTCTGGAATAGTATGAAAAAGATCGTTAACAAAATTTCCTGGAATAGTAAGAAAAAAGATCCTGGAGTACTATGCAAAAGTTCATGAAATATTTAGAAAAAAGTTCCTGGAATAGTAAGAAAAAGTTCTTGAAAAAGAAAGAAAAAGTTTCTGGAATTATTCGTAAAAGTGCCTGGAATAGTATGCATAAGTTCTTGGAATCGTTAAAAAAAAGTTTCTGGAATAGTGAGAAAAAAGTTCCTGGAATAGTAAGAAAAAGTTTCTGGAATAGGTCGTAAAAGTTCCTGGAATAGTAAGAAGAAGTTTCAGTTTTGAGCCAGCTCTCAGTTTTGTTCAGCAAACGCTTTATCTATATAGAGACAAGAGAGTTTTAAGATGAACTGTTTGCAGCAATTAGATAATTATCTGTATCTAGGAGTTAATCTACTTTCTTTCGTCTGGAAAAAGAACACAAGCTAGTTCCAGAAATCAGTTGGATGCTAAGGCCAGGGCAAGACTCTAAAAGACCTCTTCTTCTCAAGAAGCATAAAGAATCTTTATTTGCTAGGCCGAGACCTGAAGCTATCTGATATGACTTATTTATGTTTACCATGGGAGAGTCCTTGGCTGGTTCCATAAATCAGTTTCAATAAAGAGTCTATATCTTTTTAATGAGGAGATTGTGTGTAGCTGACAGACATAAGAATGATTCGGTATGAAGCAGTTTTTATTTATATTTATTATTATTATATATTTATACGTTTTCTTTGAGTTTCCCAAAACTCGTTTCGATGCCGCGCTTTTAAGATCTGAAGAAGACATCACTCCGCAACTGTCAGTGGGGCGTGTCCAATAAATTTGTTTCGGGCGTTCGTTCATGTAGTTTTGGGGCGCCAAGTTGTGTAGTCTTTAAGTTTTGTTCATCTTCTATAATTTTGTTTTTATTTATTTATTTTTTTTTTTGTGACTGTTGTGCCAAGGCAAAAGCCATCATCTTGATCGAGCTGAAGATCATGAAGAGCGCGCAGAACCGCAACGAATGGATCGAATATGAACAAATCTTGATCGGGCTGACAAGCTGCTGAAAACGCTTAACGTTTTCATTAATTCGAAAATTACCAGCAAAAATCATTTGTCAGACAGAGAACATCGGGCCGTGCCAGCATCTTGTGTCAAAACCTGACCAAAAACTGAAAGAGATTCGTTTGCAGTTAACACAAAAATATGAATGTCAAACACGGCATTCGCTTTGGGTTATTAGGCATTAACGAAACATTCAAATCAACATTAATGATTTCCATTTATAAGCTGCGCATCCGGTCGGATTCGGTTTTTTATTTTTTCTTTAAGTCTAAGTACTGTTACGAATTGTACATTGAAAATTGGCAACAGCGCACAGTTGTTAATCTCTGGCATCGAGATTTGGCAACAGCTGTGACACTTTGTAGCCAAGCTGTGCTGTTTTTTAATTGAGGAAATTTGGTAACAGCGCTGCTCAATGAAAGAATATCAATCTTTCTATGTGAAAACTGGCAACAGCGCAATTTGGCTATTAAATACTTTAAAGAAGTGTGCTACTCGGCTTTTTTCAAACATTTTCAGATACGAAAATCCAAATCAGAGCGTAATTTACATGCTGAAAATCGGCAACAGCGCGCCAGTAAACTCTTACCGTTGCTTATGAAATCTGGCAACAGCGCAAAATGAAAGGAATGGAAAAATGCTTTTGCCCCAACTGGCATCAATCGTTGACTATAGAAAGCAGTCCAAAATGTTTTGGTATTTTCATGAGTGAAATCCGGCAACAGCGGCAACTTGCCGTGCTGAAATTCGGCAACAGCGCGCCAGTAAACAGACAGCTAGAAAAAGATATTGATTATCGACAATATTTTCGAGCATATCGTAAATGAAGAAATATGAAGATTCGCTTCAAAAATTGAACAGCTACGCAAAAACATTGCCCGGCTGAGATCTGCATCCGAAATGAGGCGCAGATCGATCCGAACAGGCAATGAGCGGCGCTTGATAAATGTGATAAGAGCCCAAAACGGAACGACTAATTAAGCGAAGGTTAACCGAGACATGCATTAACATAACGAACCGACTGCCAAATAATATCAACAACTAGCTGCCGCACACCGAGCACTGAAGAGCTTCAAGCTACGACCAAAAACCTGTGGCCCATTTGTCAAAAAAAAAAAAAAAAACAAACTGGGCCTAAAACATGGCCCATGCGTTGGCGTTCTTTCCAGCCATTCAGTTCGTGGACGTAATTCGATTAGCTCGGCATGTTATCAAATTCAGGAAGAGCGGTCGCATCTCTATGGAGGGGGGGGGGGGGGTTAGGGGAGGGGAGGGGCGCCGAGGGGAGCCACTTTGAAACTCTTCAGTTCTGAAACAGGTATTTGAAATGGACACCCAAATCGAACAACGCGGATCGTCACGCATATATTAGCGCTTCCATGCATGTTTTCCAATAAAAGTAAAAAAAAAAAAAAAAAAAAAAAAAAAAAAAATAATTAAATAAAAAATAAAAATATTGTACGCCTTATAAAAAATGAATATATATAGTATGTATATATATATATATATATGTGTGTGTGTGTGTGTGTGTGTGTGTGTGTGTGTGTGTGAGAGACGCACACAGTCAATAAAAATCATTAAACCTAAACGCGTATGCTAATTTGATGATGGCGGTTTTCTAATTTGTTGTTTTCTACGCACACACACACACACCTGCATATATATATATAGATATAGATCTATCTGGGCAGCAAACGAGATTTCTATGGCCCTACAATGAGCCACAGTTCGGCCCAAAAACAGTTACATCTTGGCGGATTATCGGCTCAAAGTGATCGCTAGCTGGAGGCTGCCCCAGCAACCCAGCAACCCAAAACAAGCTGTCTGTGTGTGTGTGTGTGTGTCGCCAAAGAAAACAGTGCTCGACTAGGGGAATACCCTGCAAAACAGCGCCTGCGCCAGCACACAGCTTGGGCTCGATTTAAGCCTTATTTCTTTGCCTTTTTATGGATCTTACAAGAGATTTTCTTTACTCGCGATCTGAACCGGTTTTGGAATATGTGAGCGAATTCTTATAGTATTGATAGTTCCATATTCTTACCTGCCGGGTTCATCTGATTCATTTCAGTTTGTTTCTGCGATACAAACCCAAATATGTTCAAATTATGCAAATCTATTGTCTCTAGCTCGGCTAAACTCTGAGTTCCCATAGTTAGTTATATGGAAAGTGATATATTTTCTGCCTGCTAAACTAAAACATATATGTGATCTACCTGAACAGGAGCTCACATGCCAAGCTTGGTTGTCCTAGCTTGCCTAGACTCTAAGTACTCATAGATCATAAGTATAGCATATCGTTGAGTTCTTAAGAAAGTGAGATTGTAGATTGTAAATAGGTTTTGTTTTTAGCTTTGAGAGTCTAGAGAACTCCGAGTTCGTATAGCCTGTTTGACAATTATCATTACAGGGTATGGCAATACGCAACGCGTTGACAACGGGCGACGTTCTCGCCATGTCCGCATCGGGCTGGGTGCTGTTGCGGTTCGTTGTCCGGTTCGGTTGGGTCTTCTTTTTTTTTTCTATTTCTCTTTTTTTTTTTATATGTCTTCTTTTTTTTATATTTCGTTTTTGTTTTTTTTTGCGTGCGCGCGATACACGCTGCGACGCCGGCAGCGTCGCTGTGAGCTTATCAAAAGACCATATATAAGGAAACAAGAAGTGGCAGCGTTTGTATTTATTTGTTAGAACCTGTGCACAACGCACCTCTCGCTGCGATTCTCACAGTTTCAACTTGCCGTTCGACTTGGGATACCCATATTTTGCCACAACAAACATGAAGAGTTTTGTAAGTTGATTGTAAAATGCAAAAGACAATAAATAAATAAGTAAATAAATAAATAAATATTAATAGAACCAAGCGAATTTCGAGTGATAAGTGTTTAAATACGAATCTATTTAATCAAATCAAATAAATAAACGGCACGTTCTAAAACATAAAACCTAAATCCTGGAGTTGTAAACATTTTTTTTTATCGTGCCATCGCCTAGACAATAAAACCGCAAAAGTGAACGAATGTGTGAGCAAGTGTGACCATTTTTCTTAAAGGCACAAAAAGAAAACTCTAAAAAAACGGTGTGGCCATATCATCATCAGCATGAAATTACAAGATCCTTTTTGTAAAGGCAAGCTTTGAATTTCTTTTATTAAAAACGAATTTGATTGAAAGCCAACTTTAAACAAGATTAAATTCTTTGTATTTTTTAATTCTGGCTTTATTTTTTTTTTTTTGGTATTTTTGCCGGCTCGCTAATATTAACATGGCCAGCCAGTTGCGTATTTCCTCTTCAATCTTAAAATCGAACTTTGGCTTTTTGTTTTTTTTTTTGGTTTTTTTTCTCTGCACTTTGCCAGCGCCCGGCTTAGCTCCTGCTTCCAGGCGCTGCTCTCTCGCTCTCTCACACACATTCCAGAAGCTGACGCGCTCTGCTACTGTTAACCAGAATGAGATAAGAACACATTAACAGCAAGAGAGCCAAAGAGAGCGGAGGTTAAACATTAAAACGGTTTAAGCGCAGATCAAATAAATCAAAGCCCATTAGCAACAACAACAACAACAACAACAACAAGAACAGCAGCAGCAGCAAAGCTGAACGAAACGCGCGAGACAAAGCGTCGGCAGCCAAGGCGACAGCGACAAAGACGCTAAGAAAACGCTAGCAAAACGCGCGCGCACGCTGCCGCTGTGATTAATTGCTGCGATTTTAAACGCCTGTCGTTGTAGCTGTTGTTTTTGTTGCAGTGACAATAACAGCAAAAAATATATGAATTAAAACATTAAATGCATAAAACAACACGCGTTTGACACTTGGCACAGAGCACAAGCCCGTGATTTATGCAGCGATCGTTTAAATAAAATAAATAAAAATACAAAAAAAAAAAAAAAACAAATAACATGGCACACATTTCCATATGCCGTTTTTTTTTTTTCGTCTTCGCCTTCGTCTTCTTCTTCTTTGTGGCTGTTAAGTGACAGCGTCATTTAAGCTCGCACGCAAAACGTGAACACACAAATCATCCAATCAAACTAATCGCATAATCTTCTTCTTCTCTCTCGCCCTCTATACCTGTCTCGCTCGCTCGCTCGCTCGCTTAGCTGGTTTTGTGCTTTGCGGCGCTGGCGCTCGCCGATGTCAAGCATCTGACAGATCGCAATCTGGACCTGTTCAAATACAATCCCGGCGATATCTATACCCTGCCCGAGGACATCGATGACGACAAGCCGGCCGTGCAGTTCAGCGGCGATGTGATGAAGGCCAAGACCGAGAAGCTGCAAAACATAAATTCCGGCAAAAAATATAAACTCGAGTAAGTGTCAGTCGATGTCAGTCGATTAATTATCGATAACAGCTTTAACAAATGCCAGTGGAAACAATTTAAATGCGCTTCACGAACATTAACAGATTGTTTGTCATTTCGACATCGTTTCAATTTTTGTTGTTGTTGTTTTTCAAGCCTCAAGTAATTTTACGAATGTAACTTCAAATTCATATTAAAGAGTTATCATTACTTAAGAATTATTTATTTTCGGAATGAAACCAGGCTCTTCTCAATTGCGTAGCAGTGAAAACGATTTGTAATCGATTCGGACTCAGGAACACCGAAACGAAAACAAGTCGAAATGAATCCGAATCTAGTTAACTGGCAATTATATCTATAGCATGCAAAAGTATTTCTGAATGAAATTCAAATACTTTACTCCGATAACGATTAATCGATTAAAAATAGTTGGGATTTACTGGCGAAACTAATTATGATACTTATATATCTATAGTATATATGCAAAAATATTTCCAAATGCAATTGTAAAACTATCGATTTATCGATAACAATCGTTGGGATTTATTGGCTAATCGATCTATAGTATTCAAATATATAGTATATATGCAAAAATATTTCCAAATGCAATTGTAAAACTATCGATAACGACTTATCGATAACAATAGTTGGGATTTATTGGCCAATCGATCTATAGTATTCAAATATATAGTATATATGCGAAATTATTTCACAACGAAATTGTGCAACTTCACTCCGATAACGATTAATCGATAACACACCTGATTTTTACAGATTGAAGACCCAGAACGGCATTGAGGTGAACAGCGTGGGCAAATTGAAGGACGACAAGACCTTTGTGGTGAGCGGCTCGTATTCGTTTACCGGAGCCGATGGCAAGCGCTACAAGACCCGCTACACGGCCGATGAGTTCGGCTACCATCCCATCACGGAGCTGGATCTGGATCTACCCGAGTAAGTGCAGCAGTTAAATTAATAGATAGATTCAATTAATAAATGAATTGCTTTGTGCAGACCTCAGCAGCTGGTGTCTGCGGGTCAGCGGCCCGCCGTGGATCCGAGCAGCCTGTTGGGCAACAAGAACCGTTTCCAGTTTCTCCAACAGAGCCTGAATCTCGAACAGGGCGGCCCGCTGCGCGGCAGCGGCCAGAGCGGCGATGACTACAGCTACAGCGGACCCGGCAGTGCCTACGGCAATGGCCTCGGCTCCGACAATGCCTACGGATCCGGCTCCGACAATGCCTACGGACCTGGCAATGGCAATCCCTATGGACCTGGCGGCGCCAGTGTCAATGGCTACGATTATCAGCCGCCGGCAGCGCCCTCGCGTCTGTATCTGCCCACGGCATAGGTGTCCAGCCCAGCCCAGCCCAGCTCCGCCCCGCCCCGCCCCGTCCTGTTCTGCCAACCGGCAACCACCCCCCTACCCCTCCCCCAAAAATAAACCCTTTGACCCTAAGCCCAAGTATTTAGTTTTAAGCGCAACCCTCCAACAGGCAATTAACAAGTAGCGAAATTTTTTTTTTTTATCATCTTTTAGTGTTATGCGTATACAATATATCCCCTGAAACCCTAATAATCCCCTACACACACACACACACACACAAACACACTTACACAAAGACAAGCCCAGACAAGACACAAATGAACATGACAATGAATCTATATATGAATATATATATGTATATACACTGAGTGATATTAGTAGTAAATAAAATGGCTAAACTAAGTTCCATTTGTGTTTATCTTAAAAAAAAAAAACAAAATAGTGTAAAAAAATGTAATTGTTTAACATTTGCTAGTGACTAAATAAGACATCCATTAAGGTTCAGCTCTTGTTAGATATATTACCTAAACCTGCTCTGTCGCCTTTGTTCTCTCGCTCAGCAGCAAAGTGAGGTTAAGTCCGCTTGCGTTCTGCACATAAAAGTTAGGTTAGATTTGCTTTGTGAAAAACTTAAGTCAAAGCTTCTAGTTAGGCGATATTCCAGTCACTATTTACTCTTCTATTCTGCATTGTTTTGCTTAACAGTTAACAGTAACAGGTTGACATCTTAAAGGAATCTTAGTGTATAGCCAAAGTACAGGCTCGGTCGCCTTGGTCTACAAGCTGCTGTTAAAGTAGCTTGTAAGTTTGCAATGAGCTTTGTATATACTTATTAAATTAGTATCTTATGCTAAATGGAGACTTAAGCGGCATGGCTGTGCAGCTTTTATGGTACATTCTAACAGCCTGGAGCATATTCATGTGTTCGCATTGTAAATTGTAGAATCGCCTAAAAGCATGCTTTGATTTACTTAGATGGCGCTTAAATTATGCTTGTGCCTGCAAGTGTGCAAGCTTATTTTGGTACAAAAAAAAGAACTAAATTGTTTTCGAATCTAGCAAAGTCGCTGCTGTCCTGGATCTAGCATCTAGCAGGCCTTTCGCTGAATACTGTTTAAATGGCAAAGATTAATAAGTAATAATTAATTGTGGATACTGTTGGCAAACTTAAATCAAATCCAGCTGGCGGATACAACTGCGCTGAGCCCTGCTCGGGCGCCTCATGGGCTGGTACAGTCGCGCCAAAAGCTTCGCTAGACCAGCGCGGACTGGCCGAGCAGCGCCTCGATGCGCTCGCGCGCCTCCACATAGGCCACCAGCACCTCCTGCAGGGTTGCGGATACGGCCGGCTTGTCGCTGTGGCCGGGCGCAGGACTGTCATCGTCATCGCTGTCCTCCGGGGCGAGCAGATGGCCGAGCGGCTGGTGGCGCTGCTGCAGCTTCTGCAGGCTGAAGAGCAGCGTTCCGGTGCTGCGCATGATGTGCCTCGAGCCCGCCTCGAGCCGGTTGTGGATCAGATTGTCGCGCGATCGACTCTTAAAGTAGCCGACAAAGTCGAACAGCGAACGGCCGCCAATGAAGTAGCGATTGAGCGCATCCAGCCAGCTGCCCATCGGTCGGATGCACTGCAGCCGCAGGCCGGCGGACGCGGCGGCGGGCAGCGGCGACAGCAGCGAGCATGCGAAATGCGCGTAGCCCTCGCAGCGTTCGCGCTGCCAGCCATCGACGCTGATCACCTCGAAGTAGATGTGCAGCAGCTGGTGCGGCTCATGGGATTCCTCGCAGAGCAGCGTCAGCTGCCAGCAGTGCGAGAAGTGCGCTAGCCGGGCGGCGCCGCCCGCCACGCTGGTGGCCGTGGCGCCACGCAACGGAAACGGATCGTTCGGATTGGCCGGCTCCAGCAGCGTATGCGAGGGCGGATTCACATAGTAGCGCACATGGATGTTCGGGTACTCGAAGTGCTGCGCCTCGTGCAGCTGGAGCAGCAGGGTGACGCGTCGCATGCGTTTCGGCGGCAGCTGGAACTGGAGCAGGCGGCGCAGCGCTGAGGCGCCGCTACGTTTCGCTTGATAGTAGCTCACCAGCTGCTCGGCGCTGGCCTCCGAGCCGGGCAGCGAGTCGGCCGGCGTGGGCAGCTGTTCCAGCAGCTGATCCGCCGGCTGCGCAGCGTTCGCAGCGCCTGCATCGATGGCAGCCAGATGAAAGCCGTAGGCGTACAGCTGGCGGCAATCGTTGTCGATCTGGAGCACATAGTCCATGTCGTCGGCGGTTGTGCTGAAGTCCGGATAGACATAGAGCAGGCCCTCGGCCGGCTGGTAGCGCAGGCTCAGCAGCAGCGTGTCCTGCTGCAGTTGCGCATAGACGAACATCAGCTGGTAGCCCTGGTCGTGCAGTTGTTGCGCCTCCGGCGGCCAGTCCGCCTGCGGCAGCTCGCGCAAATCCGCATCGATGAGCGTATGCACGAGGCAGGTGCGCGCCGCAAAATTAGGATCATCCGGCGGCGGCAACGGCTGCGTCTCCACGCTGCATTCGGATATGGCCAGCGAGGAGAGCGGCGGCGTCTTGGAGTGCGCCGATTTTCGCTTCGATTTGCGGCGCCGGCGCACACGTATCTGCTGCTCCGCCTGCTCGCGCTGCACGCGCAGCCGATGGCGCCGCTGCAGCTCGACAATGTGCCGCGTCCAGCGATGGTAGCGACGCTGCAGCGTCGTCTTGCACTGGCTGGCATCGCCGTAGCGCTCCAGCTCCCTGCGACTGAAGTGCTTCTGCTGCCAGCCAATGTACAGACTGGCCGTCGAACCGTTGCTCAGCTCCGGATTGAGTGCACTGAAGGCGGCATCCACCGGCTGCTCGCCCAGCTGCGAATGGCTGCTGCTGGGGTAAGTGCGACTGGCGGCGGCAACGATGCCGCTGCTGCTGCTGCGACTGGTGCGACTGGTGCGGCTGCTGCCCGGATAGTCGCTGCCGGGATTGTAATAGTTGTAGTAGGTATAATAGTTATTGCCGTATTGATCCTCGTACGGCACATAGATGAAACAGTCCGACCAGCCGCCGTTGCGCGGACTCTCCGGATAATGATCGCCGTAGTTAAGTTTGGCGCCCGTATATTCGAATTTTGGCACGGGCAGCCATTCGCTGACATGCCGCAGCTTCAGCTCGAGCCGCAGGTCCGCTATGTTGCCTTTGATGCGATAAATGCCCGTGCGTTTTGGTGCGCTGCTTTTGTACATTTTGCACGTGAATTGTCAAAATTATGTTTGTTTTTTTTTTTTTGGTAATTCAATTTGTTTTTAGTCGTTATGGCAACGATAGCACATGTCGATTAATCGATTGCCGCAGCTAAAAATACTGAAAGTGTGTGAGATATTTGGCATTTTTTCAAGTGGCGCGCACACGATTATTTCAAAGTTTGCTTAAAATTGATTATAGAGGCAGCTTGGGCTTTAGCTGAAAATAAATTTAATTTATGCTGCTCTTGCAAAAGCGCCTGCTTTAGCTGTAACTTTCTTAATATGCCGGCACAGGCATATATCGCTTGTCTAGCGCTAAAAAATACCAAAAGGCGCTTTAGTTGCTTGGCACATTTGTGTGTGTGTGTGTGTGTGTGTGTGTCTCGGTGAGCGCGCGCGCGTGTGTGTGCATGTGTGCGTGTCGTGTGAGCTTTTCCACTGCGCTTGCCTGCAGTGTTTTGTTTATCGCCAGTTGCCGTTTCGTGCCGTCAGTTGTTATTCTGCTGCGCTGCGTGCTGGTCGTGCATAACGCGTCTCTTCTCTGTCACGCATTTCAATTTGTTGTTAACACATTTTCGTTACGTTACGGTTCGTCTTAAGCTGTTCTCTTGTACATATTTATTTTTTTTTTTGTTTTTTGTTGTAATTTTTGTTTTGTACTGCGTTTGGCGTTTTGCGTCTTGTATTGCGCGCGCGCGCGCGCACATTGAACAAAAACAAAGCAACAAATGCAGCGGCAATAAAAAGGAACACAC
Organism: Drosophila virilis; assembly: GCF_030788295.1. NCBI lineage: Eukaryota > Metazoa > Arthropoda > Insecta > Diptera > Drosophilidae > Drosophila > Drosophila virilis. Next base: position 6,159,429 of record NC_091543.1, read on the forward strand.
AAAAAAAAAAAAACAACAACAACATCAGTTTCAACTGTTTAACAATAACAATTGGCAGTTTTATCATTATTTTATGCCACTGTTCTACTTTAATTGGTAGTGAAAGTGTTTTTCTACTTTTGTTTTTTCATAACTTTTTTTTTATTGCATGTTTTCGTTTTGTTTACACATTTATTTTGGGGACTCTGTTCGTGTTTTTTAATTGCCATAAATACTATTTTTACAGCAATAAACAACAACAGCAACAAATACACAAACAACTACGACAAAATGCAGCAAAAGGCCGATGAGGTGAGTGCAAACCAAGCCAAATAGATTAAATAAATAATGCAAATCTAAAAAGTGCTGAAAAAAAAAAAACCGTTGTTGCTGCTGCCCTTAGATGTTGCTAGTGTGCTCGATGCACAATGTTGCGGCGCGCACATCCTGTGCTACATTTGTTGCTGAGCCGCAGTCAATGTTGCTGCTGCTGCCCTTAGATGTTGCTAGCGTGCTCGGCTACTTTGTTGCCGCGCACATCCTGTGCTGCATTTATTGCTGAGCCGCAGTCAATGTTGCTGCTGCTGCTGTGCATGTTGCTAGCGTCCTTGGCTACTTTGTTGCCGCGATCATCCTGTGCTACATTTGTTGCTGAACTTCATTTCTTTGACTTTGCTGTGCGTTGAACTCGCTCTGCTCTCTTTTACTGTTGTTGCTGCTGCTGCTGCTGCTGCTGCTGCTGCTGCTGCTGTTGGTGGTTCTTGTGCCGTGACGTTCCACTGACTGATTCTGGAATATCATCATGGCAACAACAACAAGCGGCCTCATTGTACACGTTTATATTTTGCTCGTTTGTTTGGTTTTTCATTTAAATTTTGTTGTCTATTCATTGTTATATTATGTTTGTTTGTTTTTTTTTTTTGGCTAACTTTTTTTTTTTTTTCTTGTTGTCCTCGCACTATTTGCACAGTTGAGCTGTTCAAATTTTGCGGCTCTGCGCGAGGCTCTCTTTTGCTGCTGCTCTCTTGAACTATTTGTTGCGTCTGCTCAAATGCTGCTGGCCTCAGTCGCAGTTGCTTTCATGTTTCATGGGCATTGTTTATAATCATTTTATTTCTCTCTCTCTCGCTCGCTTTTTTTTGGGCTGCTTTTGTGTGCAAAAGTCAAAGTCATGGCAACATTTGGCTGTTGCGCATTGTTGTTGTTGTTGTTGTTGTTGCTGTTGTTGTTGTTGCTTTTAGTGAAATTTCTTGGGGCGATTTCTTTGCCCGAAAACTTCTATTGTTTGGTTTTGGGTCTGGTGCAGCCATTTGTCAAGCCCGGGATGAGCACATAAAGATCTGTATCCACAAGTGTGCCACAAGTGTCAAGTTCGATAAACAAACTGGCGACACAGAAGTGACAGCAACAACAACCACATAAATCAACAGCTGTTTTTACAACTCATTTAGCAACAACAACAAAACATAAATTGCCTGCGCCTCAGCCAAAAAGTGTTCATGAGCCAAGTCCAAGTTCGAGACGGAACCAAAAAGTTGTCTCTGGACGGGCTCAAATGCTGCATTTAGCCTTGCTGCTGTTGCAAGTAAAAGTCGAAAAACCTGTCAAGTGGCTGGCAACATATCGCAGCAGGCGCAGGGGTCGGACCGGTGAAGGGGGGGGGGGGGTGATGGGGGGTTAGCTTTGGAGGGAGCTATCGACAGAAGATGACTGTCCATGACCCAAATAAATGAAACTTAACGAAAAATGCTATAAAAATGACAAGAGCAAGCGCGACAAAGAGACTGAAAGACTGGAAGATATGAAGTGTGTGTGGGGGTAGAGTAAGCGGGAGGGGGAGGGGGGGGGGGGTACAAATTGAGTACAAATTGTCACGAGCTGCAATAGGAGGCACACCCACATGTGCCCACATTAAACAAACTCTGGGCAAATTTTGTTGAACAGAGTTGCCAGATTTTGTGTGCACAAAAAGTTGTAGAGTTGCCACTGAAGGCTGGCAGAAAACTTTGAGTGGGTGTCAAAGAATTTCAGTTCTTTCTCAATTGGTTCCTTCACAATCTTTGGAGCGAGCCGTTGGCACTTGTAAAGTTTTCAATTTTTTCCCTAAATTCTTGAACCTTTACTTTTGCAAGCTAAAACCTTTATGAATCAAGCTATCTCGGGCGGAAAATGTCTAAAGTTGGAATAAAACTTGCACCGAGCAAAGCCGGGCAAAATGAGCTAGTTTCATATATTATTGCTATTTTACAAGCGTGTATTCCCCCAGCACAGCCCGTGTCTAAATGTTTTAGATATACATTTTTCCTCAGGTCAAAGTCCATCGCAACAAGAGCCAAAGTATTTATCAAACTTTTCCAGCCGTTTTGGTCTTATGCAGAGAATCTTCAAGCCAAAAAATAAACTTTTGAAAAACGTTGGATTTTCATAAATGAAATATAAGTTCGACTCTAGAGTGTATTATATTGTTTCTTTTTCGCCCCCCATTTATTCTCAAGCTCAATTAACTTGCCCTGCCTTAAGTTTTTTCCCAGCACTTTTTTGTTCTTTGATATTATTTTTGCCTTTAGAAAAAAGTTCCTAACTCACGTGAATTTGCGTTTGTTTTATGGCTGCTGTCAAAAACCGGTTAGAATTTGTTGTATTTGTATTTCTTCCTATTTTTTATTTAGTTTTTTTTTTTTTTTTGTTTATTATTGTTGCGGGTTGTTGAGTTTTCGCTTTCAGACGGCGACAAATTTTTTGACCAGTCGAAGTGAATTTTCTCGTTTCGCGCAGCCGTTTTCGCTGCCCGCCAATCGAAAGTAAAAATGACCAAAAAACAAAAAAAAAAAACAAGAAAAAAAACCGGTCAAGCAAATTGATGCAAATGCAGATGCAAATGCTGATGCAGATGCTGATGCGGATGCAAAAGCGAAGCTCAGCCGCGGCTCAGTCCGATAAGTGGCCATTAAAGTCATTATTTTTCGATTGTGGCTGCAAAATTATTTTCAAAATGTAAATTGAATTTTATCAAAAAAAAAAAAAAAAAAAATTTATAAACAAAAAAGAAGATTTAATGCGCAATCATCGCAGAGGCCATAATTAAGGCTAAACACCAGGCAAGTAGATAACGCATGAGAAGCGCGGGGAGAGGCGCTTCGGCTACCTGCTCTTGTTAGCCACAGAAGAAGAAGAAGAAGAAGAAGAAGAAGGCACAGAAAACTATTTGAAGATGGCTGCGGCGGTAATCAAAGCCCAAATCCGAGTCCCAAAACTCTGGCCCCGAAAGCGCCTCGTCGCAGAGCCAAAGGCGTATCGGACCAAAGAACTCAACTGTAATTACGTCTGGAGTAGGCAGCTTGTAGAGGATACGGGGGCAAGCCAGGGGGAGGGGGGGGGGGGTGGATTGAAGCAACAACAAACAACAAACAGAGACAAATGAAAAACGCAAACAAGAAAAACAAACAAAAAATGCGCCAAACTCGAAACTTGTCGCTGGCGATCGTCGAGCGAGCAAAGCGTTGAGTGTGTGGTAAGGGGGCGAGGGCGAGGGCGAGGAGCAGTGACTGGAAGGAGAGAGGGGTGCATAATGGGGAGTACAACCTGGGAGAAGGTGGAGGTCAATGCCTGGTTCAATGACACTTGACCCTTGCGAGATATTGTTTGTTGAGACAGAGAGCGAGAGAGAGCGAGAGAGTGTGCCATGTCTGAGAGTAGAACTGGAGCAGCAAAAAGTGCAAAAAGGAAGCTGCGAATAAATATCCAAAGCTTGTTTTAAAATCAACTGAGTTCGAGACAATCCGAACTGGAACTCAGTTAAATCGAGTTAAGAGCCAAAGCTAAGCAATTGAATTCTTGAATAATAACAAACTTTAAGGCAGTTATACTTAAGATTTGCATCTATAGAAAAATGAATACAAATACGAGAAAGTCCCATAGAGTTATATAGTATTCAGATCTTGTTACGTTTTGTTCCATATGCAAGCAGCATACTTTTAATTGTGACTGTCGAGTTTAGGCAAGATATCTTGGACTTGGCTATATCAACCCGGCTGTTGATGCTGGTCTAGAATAGATATTGATTACTAAAACACAAATATGATAAACTGAAGGCAAATATAGTCAAGCATTAAAGCTTATCTGTTAAGCAGGATATTAGAAATAGAAATATTTTCTTTTTGTGATAAAGCCCCAAACAAAATTCCCAGACTAAGAAAGAGTCGAAAACTGAGGCAAAGGTATTTTAGTTTTGCAAGTTACTGCAAATCCAGTAAATCCCCTAGGCGATGGGAACTCGGTTAAATAGGCTGAAAAATGCTGCCTATTGAGTTGTGGTAAATACGTACAGCTCTTGGTTCTTCCCGGAAAATATGAGGCCCACTTTCGACAGCAGTTCGCTTGCAACGAGATCGTTAACAACGGCAAATATAACTTAAGGTGATGCATCATAAATTTCACTCGAAAGCAAATGGTTTTTTTTTTCTATTGGTCAGTTCTGACAATGAATGAAGACATTATCAAACGAACGCTCCAGGCTGAATGGGAGCTGTGAGTTTTCATAAAGCCAAAGATTACGAAATCAATGCATAATGCTCGAAATACGCATTATCATAAACATAATAATGATATCGTAAAATGCAAATGTGTGCGGAGTGTTGAAAAGTGAATGTTTTATTTGTAGTGTTGTGAATGTTATGCATGCGACGGACTTACCGTTAGGCGCACATCTTAATGAAAACAAAAAACGAGACGCAAAGAAAACATAAATACAAAAAACGCCCCATAACAATGCAACTTTTTCTGCCCCTCCAAGTCACCCTGCCTGTTTTTTTTTTGAAAGTTTTTCAACTGAACTATATAAGTTTGTATTTAAGTATTGCTCATATCTATCATGATGCAGTCGCGTATCTAATTAATTGCCGCAACGCTTAACATTTACCGTTGCACTGCTCCAACGACTGACTTAATAGTTTAATAGTCCCTCCTGCTCCCGCTCTCTATTTGTATTTTATAACACTGAAATCAATTTTGCCAGCCAAAACGAAATGAAAGAAGAAATAAATAACCATGTCAACTCAATCAATGTGAAAGAAATCGTCACAGCGCTCGACTCGTTCGCGATTATCTCATAGTCAGATATGCGTTCCGCGACAGGTTGGTTTATGATCTGGTCTATAAATATACTCGCAGGCTATATTCATATTGAGCATAATTGCTGGTAAATAGACGGCAATTAGTTCATAAGTTTTGATTTGTGTCCGAGTGTGTGCCTCACGCTTTTGTCAGAGTTACAGATAGAGCTCTATGCTATAATTTTCGATTGATTTTTGTGTGGTATTTTTGGTTTTATTGATTCACGACCTGCGATTAATTTGCGGGTTGACGCAATCGCTAGCTACAGCTGCAAATAATAGACGACCGCAAGGCACACTGAGTGGCAGTGTTGATAAACTACTTTTTGTTGTTGTCAGTGTTATGAAACGAATTGGTATGTAATGTTAAAACTTTAGCTTGATTTAGATTTTGTATATTTTTGATATGTTTTTGAGTTGAGCAAGTTGCTTATTAACTATAAGAAGGCAGCGTGAGTGGCAGTGTTGATAAACTACTGTTTTTTGTTGTCAGTGTTATGAAACGAGCTGACATGAAATGTTAGAACTTTAGCTTAATTCTGTTTCTCATTAACTTCAGCAGGGCATACTGAGGCAGTGTTGATAAACTACTCGTTTTTAGTTTTGCTAGTGTTATATAACGTGCTGGTATGAAATTTTAAAACTTCAGCTTGTTTCTGACTTTGTGACTTTTTGAAGTGTTTTTTTTTGTTGTTTGAAAAAGTTTTTCATTTATTTTGATTCTATTCTTTTGTCTACTCTATATAAAGCTATTAAAAAGGCTAATTAAGCTGTTAATAGGTTTGAACTCAGCGCCTCGTACATCGTTTGTCTGTTTTGATAACATCCCCATAATCATAAAGCCCCATTTATCATTCACACACAAGATTCAGAGACTCCGAGATTCGTTGACTTGAAAGAGTCTAGACAATTCTGATTGGGTTTGGCTTATGAGCATGTCATATAAGTATTTCACGCCCGTCCGCCACAATAAAAGATATTTACCGAATACTGTTAGAACTCAGCGACTCGATCAGCTAGGCTAAGCAAATATGTAGATTCTTGGCGGTATGAAATGTTGAATCATTCTGTGACAAATGCCGATGAGGTGTCCCTCTGGATTAGTGCATCGTATTCGAACACCTCAAGAGTTTGAGATTGGAAATTTATCTTTTAAATTAAATCTTAATTCTTTCGACAACTTCTTTGATTTTTATTATATCAAAAGATAGCTTCTTATCGATAAATATCAGCTGCTTACGAATTTGGTATCTAGTTTCTTTTATTGTATAAAAAGAATAAGAATATTTACCTGAAAACCTATAAAGATATGTGCATGTATGTATGTATATATATATATGTATGTAGAGCGAAGCTGGAATGTGTGTAAAAGCAGTCTTGCGCTGGGCTTAGGGCATCTTTTAGTCGGCTAACCCCGAAGATAGCACTCTCAATACAGTTTGTTATTATTTTTCTTGAGCTTCCTCACTTTCTGGAAGCTTTTCGTCTTTCCATATGTTTGCTTTGCCTGTCAAGTTGAAGTGCATCCCGAGCATCGGCTTCGATCGCTTTTCATTTTGTTTTTTTATGAACTTATATGCGCCTATAATTTATGTGGCTGTCTGTCTGAGTGTTTTTTTTTTCTTCTAGCTTGTGAACTGTTTATCTAGTTTTTGAATGCATTTTCATTGTTCGAAATTTTAGATTTGATTAGTTTCGCGTGTTGGTCTCATGCGAGGCTTTCTATTGGGCATTACGAGCCGAGCATTGTATGCAAAATACATCATCTATTTTTTTTTTGCGGACCTGCCTCAATTTAAGGTATTGTTTCAGAGCTCATATTGGGCTGCCTTATTTGCATATCAACCTTAACCCATTGGCACAAATGGGCGACTACAGTCAGTCATTAGTCTGAGACACACACCTGTGTCACACACACACACACACACACGCACACTCTCTCTTTCAATTAGCTACAGGCCAGCTGCGCGTTTTCCCTCAGCCGATTGCATTCACATATGAATATGGTAAAAGTATCAATTAGTGGGCGTGTGCGGGGAGAGGGGCGGGGGTTTTGGGTCTGGAATTTTGCTTGGCAATTTGTAAAAAGCATTTTATTTGTATTTTTTCTTACGATTTGAGCTAATTATAATTTGTTACTTGGTCGCATACAAAAGGCGCATTGTTGGGCTTTTACTTTTCGCACAGTGTTGTATAGGGCTGCAGACAGGGTTGCCACCCGGCTCGGAGTGCATTGAATTTGAATGAAAGCAGGCTGGCAAATGTCAATGACAGACGATGACAATGAGCCGAAAAGTCAAAGCATGTCGCATTTTCCATCATCAAATGCCTAACAATGCGCGCCCAACTCTCTGCCACTTTCTCCAATTGAATGGGCCCCGATATGATATATGGCACATGGCACATGGCACATGGCACATGGCACATGGCATATGCCATATGCCATATGGCATTTGCCATTGGTATTTCTGAGCAATTTACTAGGCTGCCCACGAAATTACAATTGTTTTTCTTTTTTTTTTTTCGTGCCGGCTAAAATCGTAAATATACTTCTAGATACGGCCGCCTGTCGGGCTATATAAGTCAAGGTTCCAATCGAGCTGATAGCTTATCAAGTGCATTAGCTATTCCAGCTGCACTCTAACATATGGTTTGGATCTACCTATATACACACACATATATATATATAATATGCATAGATCTATCTATTTGATATGGGCGTTGGGCTAATTAGCGTTTTGTGGGGGGCGAGCATTAAATTCGCATAAAATTGCAAAACTCGTGAGTAAAACACAAAGTCAATTAGCAAATGGGGTGTTTGCAGGCTTAAGAGGCTGTTATACAACCGTTATATAGCTCCGGAATGACAGTAAAACGAACGTTATACGACTGTTATACATGCGTTCATCATGTGAATGTTATACATTCTTTATACGACTGGTATACAACTGTTAATCACAAACTGTTCGATTGTTTAAGATCAACTGAATGCTTCTTTAACAAAGAGCTATTCTTCAATATTATTAAGCTGTTATACGACTTTAATTGTGCTGTAAGGTATCTATAGTACAAATATTAGACACTCTAGTACGGTTGTTGCATGCCCAGATTTTCAACGAGTTTCGTACAATATGGTGTTATACATCTGTTATACAAACTTATATTTTTTTTGCTGCTGTTACATAACTATTAAAATACATTTTTTACAACTTTTATACGCTTTGCTGAAAAAATTCTTTGTCAGTCTCTTTATTTTGACAGATAGTCTTCTATGTGTAAAACTGTTATTCGGATGTCCTGCTACCGTTAAAAACATATTCAAAACATGGCTAAGTCCATATTTATTTCAACATTTTTTCTCCGCTATTCGGATGCTTTTCAAGTGGTCTTACCATGTTTGGGACTGTGATATGATTGTTGGACAAGTGTTATACGACTGTTAAATGCATATCTCGAACTGGTCGGAATCTATATTTAAATAAACCAGGTTTTTCACGCCAAATTGTTGTCTGCCAGAAGCGCTTTCTGTCTTTTATCTAATCACATTTCTATGGGCGTCAATGTGAAACGAACAGCTGAAATTGTGGATTATTTTCCGACTGTTATACAATTTACGTTCAACGTCTATTTGAAGCGGATCATTTGGTCAAATATAGCTACACAATATCCCTGAAGCTACTATTTCAATCGCTGGCAACGCTTTAAATGGTACACAACAAGCTTAAGAGACTGTGCTATAACTGTTATACACAAAGCCGAAATTCACCAGAATCCATATTTCCATTTAACATGTGTTCTGCGACGCATTCACTAAGTGTCAATTGGCATTTGGGAAGCACACACGAGCCAAATCGGCGTTTATCTAATCAAATGTTTCATTAGTCGCAGTCATTTCTACTTATGTGTGCGTAACTGTACAAGGTACAGGGCTGATTTAAACGCAGACCTTCTCGATTTATTATATATCAATTATAGAAATGATTTGTTCGCAAGCAACCAATGTGAGTAAGAACCACTTACGGCGGATGAGTTCATGTCTATGTAATTTTTGTGTAATGCTTCTATAATTTGTCTTGTGTTTTTTCTTTGCCTTCCTTTTAAGTATTTTTTTTTTTCATTCTTGAAGTTCTTGTTCAGATAAGCGTCGTAAATTTAAGCGTTGCCAATGACTCAGAGCCCCAACTAGCTGAACTTGAAAGACATGAAGGCCCAGGCGTCCAGTTATTTAGCCAAAAGCCAACGTCTGTTTGTCTAATCGATAACAAAATGATAACTGATAAGGCATTATCAGGCGTAGATTTCCACACAATACGTTCGGATCGCTGCGGCGCCAAACAGTTCGCACTGTTCTCTCCTCCCCCGCTCTCTGGCTCTCTCTCTCTCTTGCACTACACGTATATATGTACACATATATGAACTATTTGAACCTTATATAGTGGCACTTGTTCAGATAATGCCTGCACCGAGGCCATGTTACATGGCGCACCTGCACGGCGAATGAGAAGCGCGGAGAGCAGCGCTTCGGCAATTGGCAAAAAGGAAACCAGATAAGATACTTTGCAGCCACTTTGGCTTTTTACCAATTTACCGTGTGGCTGTTTGCACACAACAACAACAACAACGACACCAACAAAAAAGTAATTGAATTGCCAGCGCTAATTATAAAAAAAAAAAAAAATAAATAAAACAAAAAACAAAGTGCCCTTCCCGACTTGCATGACTCAGGCCGGCACGGACAACGTGCATTTAATTTGGCCAATCGAATTCCCGGGGGAAGTTTCTGCCAAAAAAAAAAATATATATATATACATTTGCGAATAGTAATTTGTCATAAACGCATCTATTTTGGGCTATTGCAAACAATACTTGCCGCCAGATAAGCACAAACGCAAAAGAAACAATCAGCAAATTGTGTGGCAGGCCGTAGAAAAGCAATTTACGTGCACTCAAGTACTTGCAAATACATTCGCAAGCACAATGCATTTGCTTGCAACTCGTGAATGATGCGTATGTTGAATCGAATGCATCGAATTAATAGAGAATGTGAATAAATAAAATGAAGAAATAAATATGAAAAAAAGTAGAAATTCTGCATTTACTTCTAAGTACAATGTGAGTTTGGAAGTTTCGATATGTGCAAGAAGAAGCCGAAGAGCTTTCGTGTATTTGATGAACATTTTATATATATTTGAAGAGCTGGCAAATGGGTGATTTCTTTTGGATCTTCAGCCATGACATCTTTTACTAAAAATTGCCAGCAAGTACAGTCTTTTAAATGCTTTAAGGCAATTTGCAGTAATACGCTAATTTACTTGTTCCTTCATATGCTAATCGTTTGTATTTGAATGCATTCATTACCTAGCAAGCACTTCATTTGCCTGAGCCCACAAATATGAACTACGCTTTAAGCTAATAATAGATCTATGGGCTTATATGGATTAGATATACCTTTTGAAGCTTTGTATGTCTTACTTTGAAAGACTCGCTGGCTGCAACCAAGTGCTTGGTATTTGCAAGTGAATTGCATTCATTTCATTCACTCATTTGGGTAAACGCAAAAGCGCGAATTTTCGAATTGATTTGAAACACGCAATTTGCATTCGTTTGCTTTTGAAATTATTTTGAATTTGTAAAATGTGTTAACAGGCGAATGATTTGTTTGTCATTTGAAGAAGGAGTCTAAGTGTGTGTGTGTCTGTGTGTGTCTGTGTGTTTATAGCACTTCCGTCGAGCAGAGTTGCCAACCTGCTGGTCAATTGTGAACGTGTGCTGGCCTCTCTGTCTTGCTGTCCGTCTGTCCGCCTGTCTCTCTGTCTGCCTGCCTGTCTGATGGTTTGCTTAACGGTCATATACACTAAGTAGCGCCATCATCATCATCATCATCATCATTGTGATCATCATCATCATCATCATGAACACAGTAACATAAATAAGACAGCTGCGACAGCGGGGGCCCCGTTAATTTGAATGCAGAAAAAAAAAACAAACAAAATAGACGGCAAAGACTGGGAAGTCGCACTTATGGCTTGCATATACATATCTATATCTAGTTGCCGCTCTGCCTCTCCACCTTCCTTTCCCGCTTCCTCCTCGTTTGCCACTCTTTGCCTGTCTGTTTTGCATGTTGCATTTGCATTTTCGTTTTGGTGTTGCGTTAGTTAGTTATTTATTTGTGACATGATTTGGCGTTTTATTTGCCTTCACTTCCCTCGACTGCCCGCCACTCCCCTTCCTCCCTGCCTCTCTCACTGCCTCTCGCTCTCTTACTTTTAATCCGTTAATCTTGCTGCGCTTGGCCATTGTCATCAAGCGTCGCCATTTTGTTTCTAAAAGCGTGGGAAACGCATTTAGATACAGTTTTTTTTTCTTCTACGAAAGTCTTCTGACTGTTATACATTTGTTAAAATTAGCTTAAGTTTGGAAAAAAATAAACTTACAGATTATAATAATACTTTTTAGCATTGCGCCAAATTGATATTTAGCTAATTTGGGCTTTACGCTTTGGGCCTGGTTGCCTCTGGCTCTGGCTCAGTATTTAGTGGTTAGTAGAGTGTAACCAGGCTAGTTGAGCTGCATGCTAAACGACTAACAAAATGGCAAGCGAGCTGGCTTGACGGCGACTGTACCACAAGGCGTTTGCTTAAAGCGTGCACTGTTAAAAATGCTTTGCAAACTGTTATACAACTGCTTAAACACTCTAATGATTGTTTAATTGACTACAAAATGGCCTAAGAGCAGCGAAATAACTCTTTTGCAACCATAGGCCGCTGTTATACAAATGTTTAACAAGCAGTATACACAAGCATGGACAATGATTGTATGCTGTCATATAATGCATTAACAAATCTATTCAGACTAGCAAAAAAAAAACTCTTTTTTTTTTTCAGATATATTTTTATTTAGTTGATGATATACGACTGTTATACGCTGAATTTTAGTTTCCTTAAATAGATGCAGAACTATATTGTTATAATAATAGTATAACAGTTTGTACTTGCAGCATGTTTTTATATATCCTACTGTTATGCGGCTCTTATACGACAATTCTTAAGTTCTCTGCCGTAGATTATTTAGATTGTATACAAACGTTTAACTGTTATACTCTTACTGTCATACTATTGCCAACAATCTTGATTTTATATCTATTTGCTTGCTAAAATTACTTTTATTTATTGTATGATTTTGAATTGCCAACTGTTATAAAACTTCTCATGGAACTTTTATATAACTGTTATATGTCTGTCATACCTTGATTAGCGAGCTCTCGCACATATCGGTATGCACTATCTGCTCTAATCGAATTTAGACAACAAGTTTTTCTTGCTGCTGTTATAAAAGTATTTTAAATGACAATCTCTGGCATTTCGCACACACATTAAGCGACTTGCAAACGACGCATTTAACACTTGGTTAAAACAAATTCAAGTGTAAGCGTGGGTGAAAGGCATCATCAAACACACGGAGCACATGACAAATTTCCATGGTATTTGGCTTAACGGGGAGGGGGAGAGGCCTTTCACAAGAGCCCAGCTAACGATAATGATAATGATTATGATAATGATAATTTTTATGAACATGCCAAAGCAAACAAACCGCATTGAGCCAACACAAATATGACGCTTATAAAGTGCAGTTAGCATGTGTTAAAGACGTCTAAACACTTTACCGCTAAGCAAGCCGCTAAATGTCATAAAAAAAAAGCTGAAGTAGAAGAGGAAGTAAACGCAATTCAAGACCCTGCACCAAGTCTCTGTGGGCCTCATGATGGTTCGCTGTCCGCTGACCGTGGGCAACCGGCATTTCATTCAAATGGAAAACCCATTCATACATGCCGGCAGAGCTGAGGGCTCAGAGCTGACAGCTGGCCAGCTGCTGTTGGGGGTGGGAGTTGAGTAAGCCAACCGTAAGTTAAGATCGCTTAAATTATCCAACAAAAAAAAAAAAATAAAGAAATCCCGTTCACATCAAGCAACGGTCAGTTTGTATTTCTATTATGCTGGCTGGCATTAGGGCCACGGCTAAATTCGCCCCGCCTCGCACTTTCCCAAAAAAAAAATAAATAAAATAAAGAAAACAACTCTTGATTATACGGCCAACTTGGTCTGGACTCACTGAATGGGATGTTACCAGCTTATGTAGTTGGCTCAAGTGCCACAAAAGTGGTTTCACTTTTGCATTAAATTGTCTAACGAGTGGGTTTGCCATTCCAAGCAACATATTCCCGGGCTATTGTTATAAGCAGATCTTAAGTTTGGAATATTTTAATGCGCGCTGCGCTTAAGTGGGTTTGCTTTCTGACTAAGAACTTTACTGTATGATTGTTTTTATCTAAAAGGCTTTTTCTTTCTGCTCAAGACGTTAACTATATGTATAACAGTTGCTTAAAATATATAGATAAAAAGTGCTCCCATTAGTTCCATGCTAACTGAAAGCCGCTTAAAGTGTAAACTGTTATAATGCTAAGAAACTGTTATACGTTATTTTGGTGGTTGATAAAGAAGAAACTAAAGATTTTGACCATAAGCACTTAAATAAAACTTTTATAAAACTGTGATACAACTGTTATACATCTGTTATTCAACTGTTATACAGCCATTGTACAAATTGTATATAGCTGTTTACGTATGTTTGCATGCTCAAGATGTATTATTAGCTTTTATTAGATAAGTTCTAATGCTGTCCCTGATGTCTTAGAGATTGACTAAGTAGAATTAAGCTTGGCTTTCAAATGAAATTTCAAGAGCGAAAAATTGCCAGAGACTATGGCATTACTGGAATTACTTTATGCTGATCACAAAAGCTGATTTTGATCAAAACTTTAAAACTGAAAAAAGATCATATTAGATTGTTCATTTCAAATGGATAATAGACCAGATGGGTTTTTCTGACGGAGAACTAAAAACCATCTGGTCTATTCTTTTTATCAGCATGGCCATGACTGAGTCGGATCACAAGATGAACCTTATATCACATGACTGAGTCAGTTTCTATTTGTATATATATCTGTATATGTGTTCCATTAAATGCAATTGATCTACAAGCTTATAAACATGGGCGAGATCTGATGGGCACCAATAACATCGTTTGAGGGGACCTATTTCTCAGGGTCTTGTATCTTATTTGTTTTCCCCCCTCGTCCCGCTATTTACCTTGCCCGAACAAAGCAAGTCAATTAAAAAATTGACAAGAGCCTGCTTCAGTTTACAATAGAGTTTTTGTTTTTCTTCCTCTAGTGCTTGTTTCTGTATCTGAAGCGACAAACGTGCCGCAAATATTTGCCATTGTTTTGTTTCATTTTGTTGTTGTTTTTGTTTTTATTTCATTTTCTGGCAACATTTTTCAATCAAAAGCGACAGCAAAGCAACGTTTTAATTACAAGCCAAACAAGTTGAAGAAGCGGCCCCAAAAACACGGCAATTATCAGAGATACGTCTACATTAGAGCCGAGACGTCTGCACTTGTATCTGTATCTGTGGCTGCCATGTATCTGGCATTGTATCTGTATCTTTTACGTGCTTCATGTAGCGTGGCTTTTACCAGCTGCTGCTGCTGTGGGCCATCATAATAATAATAATAATAATAAAAAGCGCCAGCGCGCGTTTCAAGTTCAGACACGCAAGCCCCTCAGATGCAGATACAAATGTATCTAGATGCGTTTGGCATTTACTGCTGTCCAGTTGTTCTTCGCATGTCAATGGCCCAGGGCAACAGCAGCAGCAGCTGCGCTTTGGTTGTTATACTTGTTGCACTGCTGTCATACTACATGACATAATGTGAACGCCCCTCTTGCTTTCCCTCTCTCTGCCCCGCTGTCGCCCTCGCTGTTTGCCCCTTTGCGAATGCCGAGCACGTTTTCTGGGTTGTTTGGCCTCATCGGGCATTGGCATGCGCTGTTTAGAGTTTGCAAGAGACGCTGGGTGACATAATTTTATTTGAAAATGCACATACACGTGACATTGGACACTTTTAACTGTTATACACAACTGTTATATAACATAACATATTGATTACATTTGTTATTCATTGCGAAAAGCTCCTAAATGTATGAGCGCTTGCTTACAGCATCTACAAGCACGATATGAAAGCTGTCATACAACTGTTACACGGCTGTTATACACATATTAGAGTTCTTTTATTTGTCAAATTTCAGTTCTATGGCTATTCTTAAATGTTGCATCTAATTTCATATGCTTACGCCGCATAAATATTACTAGACAAGCTGTTATACATGAAGCGCTTGGTACCCAAGCTGTCTTTTAGGATTTCAGGTAACAAAATTAGTGAACGGCCGTATAATAGAACGGTTGTACAACTGTTATATGACTGTTATACATATGTTTTATTAGTACTCAACTATTCAAATAAACTGTAACTTAAGACAAGTGCCAAAATGTGCTAAATGAAGACAAGTCAAACTGTTATACTTGAACTCAGCTCATCTAAAGAAGGTTCATAATGCTTGGTAAAATATCACATTTCGCAAATGGATAGAATTCTGTTGAAATGTTCTAAGCTTAAGTGTGACTGTCATACAACTGTTATACTATAAGGCCGCAAACCGCAACACACCCTAACAGACATAGCCTGACTCAATCCCAATGCGATTCTCATTGGAAACCCCCCCAAACAGGTCGCAAATTGATTTGAGACGCGTCAGCGAGCACTTAACCTGATGAGCTAAGCAATCAATTAAACGTGACCTGGTCGAAATTTAATCGGCAAACAAGAGCTCTGATTTTTGATTTGGCCCGGTCACGCAGCCTGCCTGCCAAATGACCCAATCGCAGTCATTTCTTTATTTCTCTATTTATTTATTTTATATGTTTTTGTTGTTGTTGCTACTTTTATCAATTTGCCGCTTATCGCGAATTCATTTTGGTAAATAGCTGTCCACACGCCTGCTTAGGTACATATACGTAAATGCGTAGTGCCCAATGCCGATCCATAAAGTCACGCAGATAAGAAAATGGAAAATATTTATTTGACTTGAAGAAATAAATAAAATCAACAATAGCTAAGCAGCATATTTTGGGCATTGCGTAAAGTTACAACGACCTTCACGAAAAACCCGCTAACTAAAGTCTTAAGTATTGATACATCTCTTTTTACAAAGCTATTTGTCATGATTGACTGACTGATTAACTGATTGCTGATCTACGCACAGTCCAAGCCGTATGAGCTTAAGAGGGGAAATTTTCACTTAGCTACCATACATATTAGACTAAGTTTTGGCTAATTCCACCCGCAAGTGTGGAAAACTCGTGAAATTGTGTGAAATGTATTGGTCAAAAGTTAAGGATATTCTCCGATCGGCTTCAAACTTATTCTCTTATTACAACATAAGAACTTAATGAATACCTGTTTCAATTATTTGGGGAATTCATCTCGTAACTTTTTGAAATCAGAGGAAAACGGTTCTATGAAAGTTAACTAACTATTTTGTAAACTTTCACCTGCACGTGTGGAAAATAGGTGTAAAACTGATTTGTTTTTGATGCGAACGGTCTTAAACTGTTTTCTAAACATCTTTGTGAAAATATATTTAGA
Source organism: Drosophila virilis (assembly GCF_030788295.1). Taxonomy (NCBI): domain Eukaryota; kingdom Metazoa; phylum Arthropoda; class Insecta; order Diptera; family Drosophilidae; genus Drosophila; species Drosophila virilis. The sequence continues at coordinate 6,176,066 of NC_091543.1, forward strand.
AATCCAAACAAAAAATGCTTGCCTCGTGCAAAGCCGGGTAATATTCGCTAATATATAAGTATTTATCTTTCTATTTTCTTTTCACTTTGTTTAGTAATTTGGCCCAGTCGCGAGACGTGACTTGAATTGTGCACCCAAGCCACAGATTTGGCCAAGATTTGGGGCCAGGTTGTGTGCCGCGACCTACCCATGGCGAATACGCTTAATAATAGCAATTCGGGCATAACGGTAATTTGTAATATGCTCATGATATGGCGTCATAATTGACACATGCTCCAAGTGCATCCGCCTCAGATATCGAATTGTCCAAAGATTGAAGATATTCGTTGTTGTTGCCGCAAGAGAATAGATCACGATTTATCCAATAACTGGGTCGATCGCATGAACTGCGAGTATCTATGACTGTGTATCTATACATCTATGTATCTATGTATCTATGTATCTATGAATCTGCATCTGTGTGTGTGTCGCAGCTGGCGAAAGAAACGCTTGAGGAGGTGTTGATTTCTGTTTCGTCTTGTTTTACTAGCGAAAGAGAGGCGCGACGATAATCGATAAAGCATAAAGGCCTAGTAATAATAGGTAAACTAGCAAATGCTCTAGATACTTTGCAGAACGAGCAAATGGCCGAACAGCCAGGCAGCCGGTCAGCCGGTCAGCCGAGGCTGTTCAACTAATCTGTATCTGTTATACGATATGATTATATAGAATTTAAGAGAAGATTGTAGCGTTTGCTTCAGAAAACAATCTCCCACTTGAAATGAAACTTAATTTCCAAGTAAATTAGTCCCAACACTTAAGATTGAAATAACAAGGCATATAAAATTAAAACAAATTATGACAAACAAGAACTTAAACAAACTGTAGAAAAAGAAAAGGCAACCGTTCAACTTCAGAAAGAAACTTGAAGTTAAAAAGTTAACATTGGGATAAAATAAAGAAATATTTGAGTTCAAATCAAGTGAATAAAAAATACATGTTCTGAGAACTGAAAAACAAATCCATGTGGCATAAAAAGAAAGGAAAATCTTTGAGCTTATGTCCAGTGGCATATTTCTTAAAGCAATCAACTTTTTAAAGAGTTTTTCCTTGATTAATCATAAGATCGTTCCCCCCCAGAAATGTGTTATAGAGCTGATTCCGGGTTCGATTCTCGGCAACTTGTCATTAGTAAGCTTCGAGGTGAAAAAAAAACCCAAGTCGAGTTGTTTTTTATTTGTATCTTAAAGTGGATAGATTATCAGTTAATCTTGAAAAGATGGGGAGAAAAAAAAAAGTGGAAAATTACAAAGCTAGAAGCTATAAATGATATTCACAAGAAATGCTGACAGTTCTCAGCTGTTAAGAGAAAACTGCCAACAGAGCGAAAGATGGTAAAGAAGTGTAAAAACCGATAAGCGATGTTAGAAAGGTGCCGCAAGGTGGAAAGGGGACCGCACCGTGGCGGGTGAGGGGGGAGGAGTGGTGTCAATGCAAATGGCGTGCAGCTAAAATCAACAACAACAACTAGAGACGGCAATTTAAATGTTGGCTGGCGGGCAGCTGCCACGCCCATCGAGGCATAAGCACACAATTAAAGTACTTTTTTATTGGTTTGGCATCCTTTCAACAGCGCTATTAACATTAGCATTAAGCTTAACATTAATGTTATCATAGCTGTTGCTCTTGCTGTTGACCCAAATGCCTAGCAGGCCAAAAATCTGAGTACACACCCCCTTTTTTTTCTCTCGCTCTTCTTCTCTTTCTCTTCTGCTGTTGCTGCTGCTGCTGCTGCTGCTGCTCTTGCACATCAATTTGGCATTGTTGGCACTTTTTGTTTTTGCACGCTTCGATTGCAGCTTCGTCGGTCACTGAGAGGAACAGAAAAAAAAAATAGCCAAAACAAAAAACTTTAAATGAATTGCCCCAAATACGTGTACAGCAGTTGTTGTTGTTGTTGACGTTTCTGTTGCTGCAGCATCATCAAACTTCATTATCAGCATTAACATGATCATCAGCAGCTCTTAAATACATTATGAATATCATGCTAATGCGCTGATCACTCGCCTGGAAACGATAGCCTAGGCAGCGCTGTCCACTCAGCTGGCAGCGCTGCCGACGCCGACTGCGCTGGCAATTGTTGTTATGCTATGTTCTGTTAGAAGTGGAGCAAGCGGCGAGTGTGTAAATGTGCTGGAGCGTGAGAGCGCACGTTGTCGGAGAGCGCGTCGGAAAAAAAAGCAGCGTGCGAGAGCAAGTCACGGTCACGTTTCTCGTCACGTTCAGTTGTGCTTTTGCGCTTCTGCTGCTGCTGCTGCTGCTTCTGCTGCTGTTCTTCATCTTGCTGTTGTTGTTGGTAATTTGTTCTTTTGCCTTGCTGTTTCGTGTACCGAGCTGATCTTTGGGCACATTTCGCATGCGCCAGAGCAGACAAATGTGTTTACGGTGTTCAGGCGCTAAGCTGCTGCTGCCGTTGCTGTTGACCCCGGCCACATGCAAATGAGTTCAGCTTGGGCCAGCGACTTTGGCTTGGACATGCGCTATCCCAATTGCCGTTATTGCAAAAACTAAAAGTTGCGGTAAAGTGGAAAAGCAAGAGAAAGAAGGGAGACAACAGGGTAACAACAGCTGTCAAGTTGGCAGCTGCTGCCATTGCACTTTGCAGGTTACATGTGTGTATATGTGTGTGTGTGTGTGTGCATGTGTTGCTGTCACATGTTGCCAACGAGCCGCAACTAGCAACTTGTTGCGGGCACTATCGAAACTTCCGTTTTGTACAACATTTTGGCATTTGGTGTTTTTTTTCTTCTTTTTTTTTGCTGCCAGTGAAAACGACAGTTTAGCTTTTTTGTGGCTGTTTGTGTTCGTGTTTGCGGCTGTTGTTTAACGCACAATTTAGTGAAAATCTGCAACGAATTGCGCAAAAATTTGATGAGCTTCGCGCGCAAAATGTAAGCAAATTGCATTTGTTGCCGTGTTGCCGTGCGGCCGTCTTTCCGACTGGCTTTTTGGCCCGCCTGCAGCTGCGGCTGACTACTTATTGGCTCTAAATGCTCGACAGCAACATTTGCTGGCACTTTCTAATGCGACAGCGGCAGCAACAACAACAGCTATGCGGAAGCAACAGTCAACAGTGACAACAGTTGACGCACCCGCAAGCGCCCCAAGCCAAGACCTCAGACCTGAGCTGGCGCCCCCTGGCGGCCACTTTTGGTCAATGCGCTGACCCGCAACATGTTGCCAACAAACTCTTGAACCTAAGTGCACAACACACACACATTGACGGGCACGCCTCGGCCCTCCCCCAATCCCTGACAAGCATCTCTCGGGCATTTCTAGCATTTCTGGCACATTTCTTGCTGCACATTTTTGCCATTTGTCGCCGCTGGGGGGAAGCGTTTAGACGGCAAATTGCATTTAATCAGCACAAAATGCAGCTGGAATTTTTCTGCTCAAAGAATCGTGAAATCAGCCGCAGGAAGATCTCGACTGCTGCAGTTGCGGCTAATTGACTTGTCATTTGGCCAACAAACACATGGGCAAAATGGCAACAGCCGAGCAGTGTTGTAAAGCAGCGCATGGAATGTGTTAAGGGTCAGTTGCCTCGTGCTCTTGTCAACGTTGACATGCACTTAACAGCTGTTCTACACATTTCTTGGCACTGCTGTATAACAGTTTAGGTAAGGTTAAATTAAATCATGTTGCTGTCAAATTAACAAGCACTTTAACATGCTTGCAGCTTTCATTACTTTCATTACTGTTAACTGCCTGTCAAAATTTAATAGGCAGTCTAACTTGCTGTTAAATGAGCAGTATTGCCAGCTCCACTCATGATTTCGCTGTTTTATTGCTAAAGTCATCTACTTGTCAAATACTTTAACTAGTAGTTACAAATTGCAGTGGCTCCTCGAACAAAGACTCAAAATTGTGCCCATTGCAATTTGTAATCAATTAAACTGTGCTACTTACTAAACAGCTGTTGCATCTGCCTGGCTCTAGATAATACCCTGAGATGACAATGAAGCTTACTTTAAGCTAAATTCTCTTTAATTTGACTGTCAATTCTGAATGCGCCATTAAAACAGATGTTCCATCTGCCTGGCTCTGTGTAATGCGTGTGTAAGGTGTGAAGGTGTTCCAAGGTTTGACTTTTTTTTTTTGAAGTGTTCTTTCTTTTTTGTTGATATTAAAGCTTATTGAAGCTTTAATGTGTCTTAATATTGTTCTGATATTGCAATTAAACGAACCCAAAGCTAAAATCTAAAAGATTTTATTTTGTGTTTTTATTTAGCTCGTGTTCAGTTATTCAGGTTTTTTTTTTTCTAAAATGTAAAGACAGAAACAGAGCTTTAATCTAACTTGTTGAGCTTTAAGTTGGCTTTTGCGCTTATCTCTGTCAATCGTTCTTCTTCTTTCTATATCTGTCTTTTTATCGAATATTAAATTGTAACTATTTCGGTATCTTAGTTTCTATATCTGGAGGTTCTATATTCTCGATATCTATATAACCTTCTATCTTTATTTCTATATCTGTCAAATTGAGATCTCTCTCTTCCTCTCCCGCTCTATCCATTTCCATTTTCACTACCATCCATTGATTCTTCTCCTTCACCACTTTCTCTCCCTTCTCTCTCCCCTTTCCCTTTCTCTCTCTCCCTCTGTCCATTCTCTTTCTCTGTCTAACCTGTTGTCGGCCAGTCTTGTAAGGTTTCGCTAGCTGAACTCCTTAATGAAATGGAAATAATTGAATTTTACCGTCTTGCTTTTCACCTCCAGCTCTCCTCTCCCCCTTCCCTACCATCCACCCACGCACACACACATATTGAATTACATAGCCCGTTCAACCGCATCCGTTAAAAACTTCCCATTTTCAATTTCGTTTTCGTTTTCGTTTACAATTTTTCATTTGGATTTCCATTTTTTCTCATTTATTTCAATGCATATGCGATGTCATAACTTTGAGGTCGCCTTAGTCACGCCCATCCATAATATCCATAATATGTGACAGCAACAACAACAGCAGCAACAACAACAACAACAACAACAACAACAACAACAACAACAACAACAACAACTATTGTTCATTATCTTTGTTATTGTTGCTGTTGATTTTTACTTTCAAACACTTTTACTCTCGATTGTTTTTTGTTGTCGTGTATGTTTAGCATTTTTACGAGCTGTTTTGCCACCGCCGGCCCCATAACCCCTTAAGCCCCCTCCCCACCCCCCCCTCCCGTGCACCTTTGTCATGCGTGCTTTAAGCCTTTTGTTTTGGTCGGAATTCAATTTGCGTCCAAATGTCACGCAACTTTTGCGATCGCACGCATCAAAAGCCGCTTTGCGAGCTTCACATTACGTTCGACACCCTCAACTCCCCCTCTCCCTCTCCCACTCCTCACTCCCTCTGCCAGCCCACCTGCCCCGCCCTGTCAACTTCTTTGCCTGCATTTGATTGGGTGTCGCATTGTCTGCGGCTTTTTATTGTCATTATGTTGGCCATCATCCGCTTTGTTCAATTGTGCAAGCCGCTTCGATAGCCCCTCCTCCCCACCTCGTTTCACCACTCTCCCCTAAGCACTCACCCCTCCCTCCCTCTGAAAAAGTATCCAGATCTGCGGGCCACAACAGCAGCTGCAACATCTCCAGTTCATCACGTAATTGTCAGAGGCTGCCGTTCGCTTGAAAAGCCTAATTACAGTGTTGCCTGCCTAAGTGGAAAGAACTTTTTTGTCATATGCAAAGTATTCTTTTTATTGATTTGGTAAACTTACGAACTTAACTAAATAATTCAGTTCTTAAACATTTTAAAATATATTTTATAAAGTTTAAACATTTTAAGAGTGTACACCCGACTTGCCATGTCTACAGGGTATAATTAAATTCAAACTAAGTTTTGTCGCACCTATGCAGTATTTACTGTAACAGTGCTGAGTGAGTGTATGCTCCCTCACGTCTCTCTCATGATAGGGTATATTCAGCTGAGCTCTATTTACTTGTGTAATGCTGTAGCTCTTGGGCGATCTCCACTGTAGCCTAGCTGCAATTGAAGAGCTTGTAATTAAATGTTGTTCTTCATAGGCACTTTCTACTGTAGCTGATGCAGAATTAGACGCTAATGATACTAGTGTATAATTGAGCTCGTCAACTAAAGATGGCTCTGCATAAAACTGGTTGCTCTTAGGCAGTTACTACTGTAGCTGGCCAGCTGGCTGGCGGCATTCGTGGCGCATCGTTTTGTCGTCATATTCGATTACATTCGATTGGTAATCGGATCACTTCCTGCTTGCCACACACACACACACACACACACACATTAAACAGATCGAATTGCCTAACCCCTTGTCCCTCTCTGTTTTACAGAAAATGGATCCATTGATGCGCATCCAGGAGGAGATCAAGGAGGTGGTGCGTCGCGAGGAGGAATACCGTCAGCTGGCGACGGTTGCCGCCCTAACAGCCACGCCTCCAATCAAAGTGGAGCCCGCCTACGAGGCGAACTATGCTAAGCTTAATGGCAATGCCGGCGAACTGGACACGGAACATGTTCAGGATCAGGATCGGGATGAGGTCGATCAGGGCGTTCTGGTCACCGCACAGCCGGCGGCAGTCACCGCACTGCTGGTGCCCAGCGAGGAGCAGTCGCCCTCGCTGGCATCCAGCGTGAACAGCAACAGCCACAAGGAGGAGAGCCTGGACGAGCAGCACTCGGATGACTCCGGCATATCCGCCTCCTCGCTGAAGACCAACAACAACAACAACAATAACAACAACAAGGCCGGTCTAAAGCTCAGCCTGGTGGCCAGGCAGGAGTCGCGCTACATTGGACCCAATTGCTATAACCTGACGCCGGAGCCGCCGCAGCAAAAGCTAATGACGCGCAGCCCCGCGCCGACGCAGGCCCAGCAGCTGCAGCAGCAGAAGCGCCAGTTCGCCTTCCATGGCGCCACCAAGGGTGTCATGCAGCGCTTCATTGCCTCCCACGGCAAGCTGCAGCTGGGCAGCGTTGGGGCCGGCAACGGTGTCCAGCTGTCGCCATTGACACCCAATGGGAACAGTCCGGGCCTCAAGCTGAACACGCGCAATGCGCTCGCCTTCTTGGAGTCCGGCAGCAGCTCGCCGCTGGCCCTGAACCTCAACCTGAACAACAATCACAACAACAATAACAACAACAACAACAACAACAACATCATCGGCAGCAGCATCGGCAGCAATGGAACGAGCACCCTCTCGCAGGGCGCCATCGAGCGAGACTCGGAGGGTAGGCCACTGAGACGCGGTTATGTGCCCGTCGAGCAGAAGATCCAGCGCGAGCTGCAGGACCTCAAATCGCGCGAGTCGGAGCTGAAGCGATTGCGCAAACTCAACCGACAGCATATGCTGGAAAAGCTGTAAGTGCGGGTCAACCTTAAGGCAGACATTCCTGGATTAACTCTTGCCCATTGCAGCCAACTGAGCACCGACGACGAGGCCGATGCGGATGACGATGACGACGACTCCGAGGTGGAGCACTGCTACGGACCAGGCAAATTGCGCAATGCACAATCTACGCTGGAGCTGGAGAGAGAGAGGTGAATAGGATTACTTTGTAACGGAAGTACCCAAAGGGGTAGCTAGATATTTTTAGGAGCATGGCTTGTTTGAAGTTTGGGAATTGCTAGTTAGGAATTTGTTAAGGTCTTCAGACTTTAAGGACTTAAGGACTTGTTTCGGAGGTTGCGCATCAGGATATGCATTCTAGTTGTGTCTATAAGTGAACGTTATTTATTTAGACTGACTACTCACACGCATTTCCACTTCTCGCACGACAGCAACGACCTGGAACTGATGGGCCACAAGTCTTTGGGTAATCGCAGCCTGAACGCCGCCGCTGTCCTGTCGAATGGGGGCAATAATGCCCTGACCACAACTGGCTCCAACTCGTTTGGCATGCGGCCGGCCATGTCCCTGGCCGAGCTCTGTGACCTGACGCCGGAGGAGGCGCCCTCCTCGCATCGGCTCATCGCGCAGTGGGAGAGCCTGATCAAGAAGAATGCGGAGGGCATTGAGGCGGCCATCTAGAGAGCTGGCGGCGACCAAAGCACACCAAATTATTATTGTAATGTCCCAAGCACTAAACAAAATCCAGCCCCCCCCTCCTCAACCCTACAATCCTGAAAGTCCTTTAACAAACAACAATAATTTTTTTTTTTTTTTTGTAAAGCCAAGTTGGGCTGATATATAACGTATATAGCATTGGATCGAGCGGGATCCATTCGTATACGATCAACGAATTAGTATTTTTAAAAGGCATGTACTTAAAACAATTGTGTTTCTGTAATTTATGCAAACATGTGTGTAAAAACTCTTGAGATCTATTGTAAATAATTTTTCGTGTTTCAAGTGCAAGTTTCGGCCCCGACTTGTCTATATAATTTATTGAATATAACCTTACCTACATATATACGCGTTCATATATGTAAACAATAATACCATACAAACATACGTATTTACGATATGCGATGCCACTTTTTGCGAAAAACGATTTAATAAAACATTCATGTAAATCGATCTGATTCATTAAATATTAATACATCGTATGCGACGGATCTTTGTGGTCGTCCATCGAATATCTTTTTCAGAGAGGATATCCCCGGCTCGGGCATCGCCTTACAGGCTATCAAACAAGACAATGTGCTTGGATCAAAAGATTAGTGCAAGCTGGAAAAGGCAGCTCCTTTCCAGGTCCTAAGATATATACAAATGACGTTCCAAAACGACATAACTCCGCGCGGAGATATGACGCTCCAAAATGACATAACTCCGCGCGGAGATCTGACGTTCCAAAACGACATAACTCCGCGCGGAGATCTGACGTTCCAAAACGACATAACTCCGCGCGGAGATATGACGTTCCAAAACGACATAACTCCGCGCGGAGATATGACGTTCCAAAACGACATAACATATTTCTCCATGATCTCCGGGATTCAAGAAGATATGTCGTTTCAAAATGACTTATCTCCATGATCTTCGAGATTGAAGAAGATATGTCGTTTCAAAACATATCTTCTTGAATCCCGGAGATCATGGAGAAATATGTTATGACGTTTTGGAACGTCATATCTCCGCGCGGAGCTATGTCGTTTTGGAACGTCATATCTCCGCGCAGAGTTATGTCGTTTTGGAACGTCATATCTCCGCGCGGAGTTATGTCGTTTTGGAACGACATATCTTCTTGAATCCCGCAGATCATGGAGACATCTCCTTTTGAAACGACATATCTTCTTGAATCCCGGAGAATATGGAGATATGTGGTTTCAAAACGACATACCTTCTTGAAACCCGGAGATCATGGAGATATCTCCTTTTGAAACGACATATCTTCTTCAATCCTGAAGATCATGGAGATAAGTCGTTTTGAAACGACATATCTTCTTGAATCCCGGAGATCATGGAGATATGTCGTTTTGAAACGACATATCTTCTTCAATCTCGAAGATCACGGAGATAAGTCGTTTTGAAACGACATAATTCTTGAATCCCGGAGATCATGGAGATATGTCGTTTTGAAACGACATATCTTCTTGAATCCCGGAGATCATGGAGAAATATGTTATGTCGTTTTGGAACGTCATATCTCCGCGCGGAGTTATGTCGTTTTGGAACGTCATATCTCCGCGCGGAGTTATGTCGTTTTGGAACGTCAAATCTCCGCGCGGAGTTATGTCGTTTTGGAACGACATATCTTCTTGAATCCCGCAGATCATGGAGACATCTCCTTTTGAAACGACATATCTTCTTGAATCCCGGAGAATATGGAGATATGTGGTTTCAAAACGACATACCTTCTTGAAACCCGGAGATCATGGAGATATCTCCTTTTGAAACGACATATCTTCTTCAATCCTGAAGATCATGGAGATAAGTCGTTTTGAAACGACATATCTTCTTGAATCCCGGAGATCATGGAGATATGTCGTTTTGAAACGACATATCTTCTTCAATCTCGAAGATCACGGAGATAAGTCGTTTTGAAACGACATAATTCTTGAATCCCGGAGATCATGGAGATATGTCGTTTTGAAACGACATATCTTCTTGAATCCCGGAGATCATGGAGAAATATGTTATGTCGTTTTGGAACATCATATCTCCGCGCGGAGTTATGTCGTTTTGGAACGTCATGTCTCCGCGCGGAGTTATGTCGTTTTGGAACGTCATATCTCCGCGCGGAGTTATGTCGTTTTGGAACGACATATCTTCTTGAATCCCGCAGATCATGGAGACATCTCCTTTTGAAACGACATATCTTCTTGAATCCCGGAGAATATGGAGATATGTGGTTTCAAAACGACATACCTTCTTGAAACCCGGAGATCATGGAGATATCTCCTTTTGAAACGACATATCTTCTTCAATCCTGAAGATCATGGAGATAAGTCGTTTTGAAACGACATATCTTCTTGAATCCCGGAGATCATGGAGATATGTCGTTTTGAAACGACATATCTTCTTCAATCTCGAAGATCACGGAGATAAGTCGTTTTGAAACGACATAATTCTTGAATCCCGGAGATCATGGAGATATGTCGTTTTGAAACGACATATCTTCTTCAATCCCGGAGAGATCATGGAGATATGTCGTTTCGAAACGACATATCTTCTTGAATCCCGGAGAATATGGAGATTGTCATTTTGAAACGACATATCTTCTTGAATCCCGGAGATCATGGAGATATGTCGTTTTGAAACGACATATCTTCTTGAATCCCGGAGATCATGGAGATATGTCGTTTTGAAACGACATATCTTCTTCAATCTCGAAGATCATGGAGATAAGTCGTTTTGAAACGACATAATTCTTGAATCCCGGAGATCATGGAGATATGTCGTTTTAAAACGACATATCTTCTTGAATCCCGGAGATCATGGAGATATGTCGTTTTGAAACGACATATCTTCATGAATCCCGGAGATCATGGAGATATGTCGTTTTGAAACGACATATCTTCTTGAATCCCGGAGAATATGGAGATTGTCATTTTGAAACGACATATCTTCTTGAATCCCGGAGATCATGGAGAAATATGTTATGTCGTTTTGGAACGTCATATCTCCGCGCGGAGTTTTAATTCATTTTGAAACGACATATCTTCTTGAATCCCGGAGATCATGGAGAAATATGTTATGTCGTTTTGGAACGTCATATCTCCGCGCGGAGTTATGTCGTTTTCGAACGTCATACCTCCGCGCGGAGTTATGTCGTTTTCGAACGTCATATCTTCGCGCGGAGTTATGTCGTTTTTGAACGTCATATCTCCGCGCGGAGTTATGTCGTTTTGGAACGTCATATCTCCGCGCGGAGTTATGTCGTTTTAGAACGTCATATCTCCGCGCGGAGTTATGTCGTTTTGGAACGTCATATCTCCGCGCGGAGTTATGTCGTTTTGGAACGACATATCTTCTTGAATCCCGCA